>NW_006769699.1:743492-760622 GCF_000442215.2 Lipotes vexillifer | reverse complement strand
GGTGGTGTGGGTGAGGGTCAGGTGATGATTTATCATGAGAGTAGACTTTAATTTGTATATCTAAGGGAGATTATGATCTTTGACAAGCAGAGGTGTGGCAGAAAGACACTCTTGGTGGAGGGAGCATCAGTAAGACACCGGTGATGATAAAACGCAGGGTGTGCACTGGACTCGGCAGCAGGTTGGTGTGGGTGGAACACAGACCCTGGCAACTCAGAGTGTCCCCTCTGGACCTGCCCCATCCCTGTTGCCAGGGAGCTCATTGGAAATGCAGGCTGTCAGGCCCCACCTCAGACGGGATCACAGCCTGCCCAGGTGATTCATGTGCAGAAGGAGTAAAGGGGCAGGTCACACAGAAAGGTCACTTCTGTAGGACATATTGGATAGATGGAGGCCTTGGAGCAAGACAGAGGGTCAATCTCTGCTCTGTCTTCAGCTCCATCACTTTCCAGAGGTGGGACCTTTGGCAAAATTACTTACACTTTATTTAAGTTACCTGTTGCCTCATAAGATTTTTAAGATTTTATTATATTTTAGAGCAGTTTCAGGTTCACAGCAAAATCCAGGGGAAAGGACAGAGAGTTCCTGTATACCCACCACCTCCACACACACTTAGCTTCTCCCGTTTTCAACATCCCTGACCAGAGTGGCACCTGGGTTACAGCTGATGAACCTACATTGATTCATCATCATCACCCAAAGTCCATAGTTCACAGTAGGGTTCACTCTTTTTTTTTTTTTCTTTATGGTGTTTTATTTAAGAAGTGCTTTCTTCACTCCGTATCATAACCATTTGCCTTTCAATTTTTTAAAAAACATCTTTATTGGAGTATAATTGCTTTACAGTGTTCTGTTAATTTCTGCTGTATAACAAAGTAAATCAGCCATATGCATACGTATATCCCCATATCCCCTCCCTCTTGCATCTCCCTCCCACCCTCCTTATCCCACCCCTCTAGGTGGTCAAAAAGCACCGAACTGATCTCCCTGTGCTATGCAGCTGCTTCCCACTAGCTATCTGTTTTACATTTGGTAGTGTATATATGTCCATGCCACTCTCTCACTTCGTCCCAGCTTACCCTTCCCCCTCCCCATGTCCTCAAGTCCATTCTCTAAGTCTTTGTCTTTATTCCTGTCCTGCCCCTAGGTTCATCAGAACCACTTTTTTTTTAGATTCCATATATATGTGTTAGCATACAGTATTTGTTTTTCTCTTTCTGACTTACTTCACTCTGTATGACAGACTCTAGGTCCATCCACCTCACTACAAATAACTCAATTTCCTTTCTTTTTATGGCAGAGTAATATTCCATTGTATATATGTACCACATCTTCTTTATCCATTCATCTGTCAGTGGACACTTAGGTTGCTTCTGTGTCCTGGTTATTGTAAATAGAGCTGCAATGAACATTGTGGTACATGACTCTTTTTGAATTATGGTTTTCTCAAGGTATATGTCCAGTAGTGGGATTGCTGTGTCGTATGCTAGTTCTATTTTTAGTTTTTTGAGGAACCTCCATACTGTTCTCCATAGTGGCTGTATCAGTTTACATTCCCACCAACAGTGCAAGAGGGTTCCCTTTTCTCCACACCTCTCCAGCATTTATTGTTTGTAGATTTTTTTGATGATGGCCATTCTGACTGGTGTGAGGTGATAGCTCACTGTAGTTTTGATTTGCATTTCTCTAATGATTAGTGATGTTGAGCATCCTTTCATGTGTTTGTTAGCAATCTGTATACCTTCTTTGGAGAAATGTCTATTTAGGTCTTCTGCCCATTTTTGGATTGGATTGTTTGTTTTTTTAATATTGAGCTGCATGAGCTGCTTGTAAATTTTGGAGATTAATCCTTTGTCAGTTGTTTTATTTGCAAATATTTTCTCCCATTCTGAGGGTTGTCTTTTAATCTTGTTGACGGTTTCCTTTGCTGTGGAAAAGTTTTTAAGTTTCATTAGGTCCCATTTGTTTATTTTTGTTTTTATTTCCATTTCTCTAGGAGGTGGGTCAAAAAGGATCTTATTGTGATTTATGTCATAGTGTGTTCTGCCTATGTTTTCCTCAAAGAGTTTTATGGTGTCTGGCCTTACATCTAGGTCTTTTATCCATTTTGAGTTTATTTTTTTGTATGGTGTTAGGGAGTGTTCTAATTTCATTCTTTTACATGCAGCTGTCCAATTTTCCCAGCACCACATATTGAAGAGGCTGTCTTTTCTCCATTGTATATTCTTGCCTCCTTTATCAAAGATAAGGTGATCATATGTGCATGGGTTTATCTCTGGGCTTTCTGTCCTGTTCCATTGATCTATATTTCTGTCTTTGTGCCAGTACCATGCTGCGTTGATTACTGTAGCTTTGTAGTATAGTCTGAAGTCAGGGAGCCTGATTCCTCCAGCTCCGCTTTTCTTTCTCAAGATTGCTTTGGCTATTCAGGGTCTTTTGTGTTTCCATACAAATTGTGAAATTTTTTGTTCTAGTTCTGTGAAAAATGCAGTTGGTAGTTTGATAGGGATTGCATTGAATCTGTACATTGCTTTGGGTAGTACAGTCATTTTCACAATGTTGATTCTTCCAATCCAAGAACATAGTATATCTCTCCATCTGTTTGTATCATCTTTAATTTCTTTCATCAGTGTCTTATAGTTTTCTGCATACAGGTCATTTGTCTCCTTAGGTAGGTTTATTCCTAGGTATTTTATTCTTTTTGTTGCAATGATAAATGGGAGTGTTTCCTTAATTTCTCTTTCAGATTTTTTATCATTAGTGTATAGGAATTCAAGGGATTTCTGTGCATTAATTTTGTATCCTGCTACTCTATCACATTCATTGATTAGCTCTAGCAGTTTTCTGGTAGCATTTTTAGAATTCTCTATGTATAATATCATGTCATCTGCAAACAGTGACAATTTTACTTCTTTTCCAATTTGGATTCCTTTTATTTCCTTTTCTTCTCTGATTGCTGTGGCTAAAACTTCTGAAACTATGCTGAGCAATAGTGGCGAGAGTGGGCAACCTTGTCTTGTTCCTGATCTTAGAGGAAATGCTTTCAGTTTTTCACCATTGAGAACGATGTTGGCTGTGGGTTTGTCATATATGGCCTTTATTATGTTGAGGTAAGTTCCCTGTATGCCTACTTTCTGGAGATTTTTTATCAGAAATGGGTGTTGAGTTTTGTCGAAAGTTTTTTTCTATATCTATTGAGATTATCACATGGTTTTTATCCTTCAGTTTGTTAATATGGTGTATCACATTGACTGATTTGCGTATATTGAATAATCCTTGCATTCCTGGTATAAACCCCAATCGATCATGGTGTATGATCCTTTTAATGTGCTGTTGGATTTTGTTTGCTAGTATTTTGTTGAGGATTTTTGCATCTGTGTTCATCAGAGATATTGGCCTGTAGTCTTCTTTCTTTGGTTTTGGTATCAGGGTGATAGTGGCCTCGTAGAATGAGTTTGGCAGTGTTCCTCCCTCTGCTATATTTTGGAAGAGTTTGAGAAGGATAGGTGTTGGGCTTCCCTGGTGGCGCAGTGGTTGGGAGCCCGCCTGCCGATGCGGGGGACATGGGTTCGTGCCCCGGTCCGGGAGGATTCCCACGTGCCGCGGAGTGGCTGGGCCCATGAGCCACGGCAGCTGAGCCTCCGTGTGAAGAGCCTGTGCTCTGCAACGGGGGAGGCCGCGACAGTGAGAGGCCCGCATACCGCAAAAAAAAAAAAAAAAAAAAAGAAGAAGGATAGGTGTTAGCTCTTCTCTAATTGTTGAAAGAATTCACCTGTGAAGCCATCTGGTCCTGGGCTTTTGTTGTTGGAAGATTTTTAATCACAATGTCAATTTCAGTGCTTGTGATTGGTCTGTTTATATTTTCTATTTCTTCCTGGTTCGGTCTCAGAAGGTTGTGCTTTTCTAAGAATTTGTCCATTTCTTCCAGGTTGTCCATTTTATTGGCGTATAGTTGCTTGTAGTAATCTCTCATGATCCTTTGTATTTCTGCAGTGTCAGTTGTTACTTCTCCTTTTCCATTTCTAATTCTGTTGATTTGAGTCTTCTCTGTTTTTTCTTCATGAGTCTGGCTAATGGTGTATCAATTTTGTTTATCTTCTCAAAGATCTCAAAGAACCAGCTTTTAATTTTATTGATCTTTGCTATCATTTCCTTCATTTCTTTTTCATTTATTTCTGATCTGATCTTTATGATTTCTTTCCTTCTGCTAACTTTGGGGGTTTTTTTGGTCTTCTTTCTCTAATTGCTTTAGGTGTAAGGTTATGTTGTTTATTTGCGATGTTTCTTGTTTCTTGAGGTAGGATTGTATTGCTATAAACTTCCCTCATAGAACTGCTTTTGCTGCATCCCATAGGTTTTGGGTCATTGTGTTTTCATTGTCATTTGTTTCCAGTTATTTTTTGATTTTCTCTTTGATTTCTTCAGTGATCTCTTGGTTATTTAGTTGCATATTGTTTAGCCTCCACGTGTTTGTATTTTTTACAGTTTTTTTCCTGTAATTGATATCTAGTCTCATAGGGTTGTGGTTGGAAAAGATTCCTGATACAATTTCAATTTTCTTAAATTTACCAAGGCTTGATCTGTGACCTAAGATATGGTCTGTCCTGGAGAATGTTCCATGAGCACTTGAGAAGAAAGTGTATTCTGTTGTTTTAGGATGGAATGTCCTATAAATATCAATTAAGTCCATCTTGCTTAATGTGTCGTTTAAAGCTTGTTTTTCCTTATTCATTTTCATTGTGGATGGTCAGTCCATTGGTGAAAGTGGGGTGTTAAAGTCTCCTACTATCATTGTGTTACTGTCAATTTCCCCTTTTATGGCTGTTAGCATTTGCCTTATGTACTGAGGTGCTCCTATGTTGGGTGTATAAATATTTACAATTGTTATGTCTTCTTGAATTGTTCCCTTGATCATTATGTAGTGTCCTTGTCTCTTGTAATAGTGTTTATTTTAAAGTCTATTTTGTCTGATACGAGAATTGCTACTCCAGCTTTTTTTTTGATTTCCATTTGTATGGAATATCTTTTTCCATCCCCTCACTTTCAGTCTATATGTGTCCCTAGGTCTGAAGTTGGTCTCTTGTAAGCAGCATATGTATGGGTCTTGTTTTTGTATTCATTCAGCCAGTCTATGTCTTTTGGTTAGAGCATTTAGTCCATTCATTTACATTTAAGGTAATTATCAATGTATGTTCCTATTACCATTTTCTTAATTGTTTTGGGTTTGTTTTTTAGGTCTTTTCCCTCTCTTGTGTATCCTGCCTAGAAAGTTCCTTTAGCATTTGTTGTAGAGCTGGCTTGGTGGTGCCAAATTCTCTTAACTTTTGCTTATCTGTAAAGGTTTTAATTTCTCCATCGAGTCTGAATGAGATCCTTGCTGGGTAGAGTAATCTTGGTTGTAGGTTTTTCCCTTTCCTCATTTTAAATATGTCCTGCCAGTCCCTTCTGGCTTGCAGAGTTTCTGCTAAAAAATCAGCTGTTAACCTTGTGGGGATTCCCTTGTATGTTATTTGTTGCCTCTCCCTTGCTGCTTTTAATATTTTTTTCTTTGTATTTAATTTTTGATAGTTTGATTAATACATGTCTCGGCATGTTTCTCTTTGGGTTTATCCTGTATGGTACTCTCTGTGCTTCCTGGACTTGTTTGACTATTTCCTTTCCCATGTTAGGGAAGTTTTCGACTATAATCTCTTCAAATATTTCCTCAGACCCTTTCTTTTTTCTCTTCTTCTGGAACCCCTATAATTCCAGTGTTGGTGCATTTAATGTTGCCCCAGAGGTCTCTGAGACTGTCCTCAGAGTCTTTTCATTCTTTTTTCTTTATTCTGCTCCCTGGCAGTTATTTCCATCATTTTATCTTCCAGCTCACTTATCCATTCTTCTGCCTCAGTTATTCTGTTATTGATTCCTTCTAGAGTATTTTTAATTTCACTAATTGTGTTGATCATTACTGTTTGTTTGCTCTTTAGTTCTTCTAGATCCTTGTTAAATGTTTCTTGTATTTTCTTTATTCTGTTTCCCAGATTTTGGATCATCTTTACTGTCATTACTCTGAATTCTTTTTCAGGTAGGTTACCTATTTTGTCTTCATTTTTTTGGTGTTGTAGGTTTTTACCTTGCTCCTTCATCTGTAACTTTTTTTTTTGTCGTTTTTTTTTTTTTTTTTTTTTTTAAATGGGTGGTGCTGTTGTCCTGTCTTACTGGTTGTTTGGCCTGAGACGTCCAGCACTAGAGTTTGCAGGCAGTTGAATAGAGCTGGGTCCTGGTGCTGATATGAGGACCTCCAGGAGGCCTCACTCTGATTGATATTCCCTGGGGTCTGAGGTTCTCTGTTGGTCCAGCAGTTTGGACTTGGAGCTCCCACCGCAGGAGCTCGGGCCCAACCTCCGGCCTGGGAACCAAGATTCCGCAAGCTTGACACTTGGTGAAGGCTATGGTGAAGACCGCGTATTGCACCAGCCAGGCTGATTTCTTGACCTGTTGAAACTACTACTGGATCAGTGATAGGCACTGGTCTTGACCACCTTGATGACAAGGACCACACATGTGAAAGGATGTCACTCAAAAACGGACCCAGAGGAGAAGAAATGGCAGTTCTCACCAGGTTCACTCTTGGTGGTGTACATTCTAATAGTTTTAGATAAATGTATAATAATATGTATCCATCACTATGGTATCATAGAGTATTTTCACGACCCTAAAAATCACCTAAGAAATGTGCTCTGCCTTTTCATCTCTTCCTCCCCCCAAATCCCTGGCAACTACCAATCTTTTTACTGTCTCCATAGTTTCACCTTTTTCAGAAAGTTGTTTAGTTGGAATCATACAATATATACCCTTGTCAGATTGGCTTCTTTCACTTAGTAATATGCATTTAAGCTTCTTTTCATGGCTAGATAGCTCATTTCTTTTTAGTGCTGAATAATATTCCATTGTCTGGATGTATCACAGTCTGTTTATCTCTTCACCCACTGAAGGATATCTTGGTTGCTTCCATGTTTGGCAGTTGTGAATAAAACTGCTCTAAACATCCAGGTGCAAGTTTTTCCTTAATTGTTTTTTTTTCAGTTTTAATATTTTTTATTGAAGTATAGTTGATTTACAATGTTACATTAATTGCTGCTGTACAGCAGAGTGATTCAGCTATACATATATATACATTCTTTTAAAAAATATTCTCTTCCATTATGGTTTATCATAGGATATTGACTGTAGTTCTCTGTACTGTACAGTAGGTCCTTGTTGTTTATCCATTCCATATATAAAGGCTTACATCTGAGAGCCCCATTCTCCCACTCCATCCTTCCCCCAACCCCTTGGCAACCACCAGTCTGTTCTCTGTTCGTGATTCTGTTTCTGTTTCATAATTTGTGTTTTATTTTAGATTCTGCATGTAAGTGGTATCATATAATATTTGTCTTTCTCTAACTTACTTCACTTAATATCATAATCTCTAGTTGCATCCATGTTGCTGCAAGTGGCATTATTTCACTCTTTTTTATGGCTGAGTAGTATTCCATTGTGTGTGTGTGTGTGTAGATCTTCTTTATCCATTCCTCTGTCAATGGACATTTAGGTTGTTTCCATGTTTTGGCTATTGTGAATATTGCTGCTATGAACATAGGGGTGCATGTATCTTTTTGAATTATAGTTTTCTCTGGATATATGCCCAGGAGTGGGATTGCTGGATCATATGGTGATTCTATTTTTAGTTTTCTGAGGAACCTCCATACTGTTTTCCACAGTGGCTAGGGTGCAAGTTTTTGTATGCACCTAAGTGTTTGATTCCACAGGTAAATACCAAGTAGCGCAATGGCTGGATCACACCTCATAGGACTTTGTTAGGACTCATGTAAGCAATGGCCTTAGCGTAGTGCCTGGCACTCGGTAAATGGTTCTCAAAGTTCGTTTTGCCCCTACTGTGTATGGGGCCCAGGGCAAGAGAACAAATGGAGATTCACATAGCATATACCTAAATAGTTAAGGTTTTGAAGATTTACAGCTTTGTCCATGGCCAGGCTCATGTTTCTAGCCAGATCACCTGAGCTGGAGGCTGCAGGAGCGGTGCTCACCCCTGCAGCCTACAAGCCCAAACAGAACCGTGTACCTGCTAGGCAGGGTGGGGCACCAGCTGGGCCCAGGACCAGCTCCTGGATGGTGACCAAGTCTGCCTGAACCCCTCATGGGACTGGCCGGGTTAAGCTTTCCAGGGAGTTGGGGCAGCTACATTCTTCATGCCTCTCTTTTCCAACTCAGATGCCTCTGAGACCCTACTTCCTGAGCAGAGAGGTGGGAGGGAACACGGTTATCTGGGGAGTCCAGTCTCTGAGGCACCTGTTTTGGGTGGTTTAGGGCGGCCAGCTGGAAAATAGACCAGTGCCTCTTTGTCTGGCTTCCCAAGGGAGGCCATCACCACCTGCCCCACCACAAATTTGGCCCTGTGAGGGTCAGGGGTGGGAGGAAAAGCCCAGTTCAGCACACATGTCCCTATTGCATAATTCTCATTAGCTCAAACTATTTCAGAATTTTCCCCCAAAACTTCCTTTTAAGACTAAAAAGAAAAGAGCAAATGTCTTTGTGTTTTGGTATTTGTGATATGCAAGACCTCTGTTGCCTGGCTCTAAGGATGGCCCTGCGCATCGCGATGACAAAATGAGACTTAATTCTGCAGGCATGGGCAGCTGCAGAAATATTTTGAGCTGAGAAGTCATACGAGGAAGCAGAACCCTTTGGACCCAGAGTACAATTGGGTGGGAGCGAAGGCAGATCCAGTCTAATGCCAGAAAGCAATGTGTGTTTTGGAGGTCTCCGTGGCGCAGGATGTGCCACCAGTCCTCTCCCTTGGCCCTTCCTGTTCACCGTCCCATCCCCTGGCAATCTTAAAACAGGTCTGTGAGAGCTGGCTTAAGATTTCTTTACTGTTGAAAAACAATTTCCATTAGGTTCTTTTTTTAAAAGTTATAATTATGAATCTTCCCTGGGTTATCTAGGGAAAAAAAAATTGTGTGGAGAAAATGACCTTTCAAGAAATAGTCACCGGGCTTCCCTGGTGGCTCAGTGCTTGGGAGTCCACCTGCCAATGCAGGGGACACGGGTTCGTGCCCCAGTCCGGGAAGATCTCACATGCCGCCGAGCGGCTGGGCCCGTGAGCCATGGCCGCTGAGCCTGCGCGTCCGGAGCCTGTGCTCCACAACGTGAGAGGCCACAACAGTGAGAGGCCCGCGTACCGCAAAAAAAAAAAAAAAGAAAAAAAAAGAAATAGTCACCACTGGGATATGGTCATCCACATTTGAAAACATAGATTTTACTGAAGTCCTTTGGGGGTCATTGAGTTGTGTCAAGGGTTCAACTTGTTTTTCTTTCTGACTCATAATTTAAAAACATAATTTAAACCAAAACAACAAATCCATACCGAGGTTTAAAACAGAAGGATATCCTGCTTCAAGGTTTCAGAGTCCATGTAAAGCAAAGTCACCGAATCTGTTTTTAAACTGAGTTTCCTCTTTCCTGGGGTCTTTTATAAATAAATTGAAGTAAAGGTCCATTTTCTTCTTTCTTCTCCCTTTTTCCTTTTTCTTGGTGACCCTTTATTATTCCTACCAGCCTATAGCTTCTCATCATTGTGGTTGCTTCTTCTGACCCAAGATTGCTTTATTTCTCATAAAGAAAAGAGCTTTTCTCTGTTGGGTGGGGATTACTCTGAGCTAACCAGTACTCCTCTTAGAGACTGGGTGGTGTGGAATACCAATCACAATAGAGCAATAAATCATTGTCATTACACAGAAGGCCATTTTGTCCTTGAATAAAGTCTCATCCTGCTTGCAAAGTTACACACCGAATTCGGGAAATACAAAACGTATGTGTTCTTTCAGTTGAGCTAAATTGTACATGCTAACATATACATATTTTTTTCTGGGTTAAAATGCTAGTTTGGCTTTAAAATGTATCCTTTACTAATCATGAAATGAAAGACTGATATTAACGTTCCTTGCTAATTCATATTTTCATGTTTTTCATGTTCAGAATTCACATGGATTTTCACATTTAGATTTTTCAAAGTACTGAGAAGGCTCTTTGATAACTGAGATAATAAAATACTAGTAATAAGAAGAAAGAAACATAGTTTGGGTGGGAATCGTTCAGACAACACAGAGGAGGTTCTGTATTCTTTCAGTCTTCCCATCTTGCAAGTTACTCAAGTCAGTTTCACTTGTGCCCCTTTCAGTGGAGCTTTACAGATATTTTCTCATATGTGTTTGTTTATAGTTTTTATTTTTTCTCTGTCTCTATTGGGCAGTGAGCTCCTTCCGTCTCCTGGACAGCTGCAGAAAGAACTTAAAGCAAGAGAAACCAAGTGCTGCCTGAGAACACTTAGTGTCTCCCATGGGTAGAGGAAGAAGTATTAAAGATATAGCAAAACCCACGTACGCAGATGCTTCAGCTGAGCTCAACAAACCCTGGATGCCAGTGTGCCAGCCACCGGGGCTGCAGTTAGGATGAAAATAAAGCTGTTTGTGCTGAAGTTCTCATGCCATTGGCAATTGCTGCATTCACAGAAAATTCCTGTTGGACGTGGTCTGTTGACATGCAGATATGCATAGAGCGTTATGGGGACACATCACGTCCAGGGAACTCCTGGAAAGCTTCCTAGAAGAGATGACGCCTGAACTGAGTCTTGAAGGAAGAGTAGGAATTAGACCTGTGAAGAAAGATGGGGAGGTGTGACAGGAGCAACCCTGAGCTAAGACATGGAGGAGGAAGCAGTACGTTGCGTGCCGGGAGCTCTAGGGTCTCATGCAGCACAGTGATGAGTGTCCCTCAGTGATGAGTGATGATGTGTCACCACTAAGTTGTCCCTAATAATATTTATCATAATTTGAAAATATTGACTTCTCCTGTAAGTTGGTGTGAAACCTTAGTCAAGCTTCTGTTATTGACAAGTAGTGTAAATGTATTTTAAATTACCTTAAGCTGAGGTGGTGGATTAAAGGAAAGAATTGGGGTATCTCATGATTCCCCAAGGCAAAAATGGAGCCAGGCCTGGGAAAATTATCAGGAAACCAGCCAGCCATTCTCTCTCTCTTTTTTGTTTTTTCGCGGTACGCGGGCCACTCACTGTTGTGGCCTCTCCCATTGCGGAGCACAGGCTCCGGACGCGCAGGCTCAGCGGCCGTGGCTCACGGGCCCAGCCACTCCGCGGTATGTGGGATCTTCCCGGACCGGGGCACGAACCCGTGTCCCCTGCATCAGCAGGCAGACTCTCAACCACTGTGCCACCAGGGAAGCCCCATTCTCATGTTCTACTACAGATCTTCTGCTGCCATCTTGTAAAGCAATTTCAAGGTTAACTCTTTACTGACTATAAATGGCTCCAACAGAGTACAGACGAGAGCTGATAAGGACAAAAGTGGATCTGAGCATCATCTCCAGGTGGCTTCTGTCTGTTGAGGAGAAAGATGAAAACAGCAGAGTGGAATGATGCTTATCATACCCATGAAATGGTCTACTTTAAAGATTCAGACATCACAGCTTGGGAACTGGGGAGAGGTCACTGAGAAACCCCAAAGGACCATAGAACTGAGCTTGTTTTTAATCAAGACTGTAGCCATGATGCAAAGTGGCAACAGAAGGCCATGAGTCCTTCTTAACCACATGCCTCATCGGTGGCTGTCAGCCTCAGAAACCCTAACCTCAGCGCAGCACTCACATAGCAGTTGTGTGCTCAGTGAACTGAACGAAGAATCATCACAAAGTCAATGTTAGGAAACTCAGGTAGATGTGCAAGCTTCTTAGACTAAAAGTAGATGATGAGAAGACAAGGCTTACTTTAGGAACTGCTTATTACACGCCAGGCACTTTTCTAAGTGCTGAATTCGTATTAATTCATTTACTCCTCCCAATAATCCTAGGAGGTGGGAACTATTGACATACTCTTTTTATAGACAGGAGCAGTGGAGCACTGAGAGGTTAAGTAGCTTCCTTGAGGTCATACAACTAAGAGAAGGTGGGGCTGGGACTGGAACCCAGGAAGTCTGGTCCCCAGGGGACCTGGGGACACCGACTGCCTGTTCACCAGTCACCATGTTCCTTTCTCACAATTCACCCACATAGGTTGTAAGAATGAGTTTCTAAACAAAAATGATCACAGAAACAAATGGATATTTAAATGAACAAGAACTGAAAAGAAGGCAAGTCCATTTCAAAGGAAGAAAATCTTGACATGAGGGTTTTCAAACTTTTTGGCCGCCATCATCTTACCTTGAACCCAGTTAATATAACAGAGATAAGAGGAGCTGCTCTGGGTGAAGCAAGGGACAGGCACACAAGCCACCGGCTCTGACTGCCCTGTGACCTCTACTTTGACCCCAGGCTGCTTAAAGGACTCGGGGACCCACACCCTACATCAACAGCTGGTTAAAAGGAAAACACTGGAACTGATTCACCTGTCCTTGTTATCTGACTTGGTATCAATGTTAGAGTTTTTGAAATTTTTTTCAACAGTTTGCAACATTTTCACTAGAAGCTCTCCGGTTTCATCATTAAAGCTTCTTATAATGAACTGTTTTGGTTTGGGGTTTGCTTCTCTATCCATTTGATATGGTAGTGACGACCTTACTGAGCACAGAAGAGCTGAGAGGGAGGATGAGGCTGAAAAGAAGAGGGAAAAAGCAAAGTTAAGGCATCTGTGGGGGCGGAGCATGTGGAGAAAGCCTTTGCGTGTATAGATTCTGAATGAAGCAGGTTGCTCTGACTTTGGAAATGAATGGCTGAGAGAGTGGTTCTTTTGTTTATTTGTTTTCTTTACTTTTCCCCTTCCGGTTCCTCAAAAGGAATTCAGGATATTTATTCTTCCTCGGTTTTGTTTTTTCCTAAACATTATCTAAACAGTCCACATTCTCTTGTTTGCGTAGTCACCATACCTGCTGAGCTCTTTTTTGCACCTGGAGATTAGGTCACCTAAACTAGAAATTTCCAATATATTTCTTTCTGAGGATGCCTGAACTATACATCAGAGATTTCCTTTGCTGTTTAAATAAATCCACACAACAGCTACCAATATTTCTTTCAAGATGTAGATTTCTCCTAGCCATTTCAGCTTATATATTTTACTACCTTAGTATAATCAGGACCCAGTTTCTTCTCCGTGTTACTCTCAGAGATGTACTATTACTTCTACCTTCTAGGAATATTGTGGAGGACGGGGGATAATTAACACAAGAATAATGTCAATTCAGGCAATTCTAGAATTGAACTGGATTCCTTCACTTACTAGTAGTACCCCTTTAGGCAAGTTACTCAGACTCTTGCTGCGTCCAGTTCCTTGTTTGTAAATTGGGGATTAAATAATACCTATTCTGAGCTCTACTGAACCTTAGCAAAATAGATACATTCACCCATATACAGACCTTTCTAGCATATAGAAAAGAAGACAAAGAATCACCCAACTCATATGAGGCTTGTATAACTGGGTTTAAAAATCCACAAAGGTAGCAAAAGAAAGGAAAATTGTAGGTCATTCTTACTTACGAAGATCAGATGAACAATCCCAAAGAAAATAGTTTCAAATCAAAACCAGTGGTGTAAAAAAAAAAAAAAAAAAAAATCAATCCTAGGAATATAAGGATGTTTTTGAACAGAAAAATGTTATGGTTAAACACAGTGAATTGAATGCATTCAGTTAACTCCTTTTTTTCCTGAAACCCCAGGGAAACGACAGTAAAGAAGTAAACAAGATATATATATACCCACAAGGACGAGAGGAAAGGGAGAAGACTCGGTGGGCAAGAGATGTCAGTGTTGTTTTTTAGGTGATAAAACTGATTAAGGAAGGGCATTGACTCAGCAAAATAGAGAAAGTGAAATCTAAATGTCTATGGAGGCTGATTTCAAAGAGTAGAGAGGAGTCATCAGGCCACAGGATTCCTGAAAGGCTTACTAGTTTGTTACCAGGTTCTTAGAAGGTAGAGTGAGGAATGGTCTGGACGCAGCAAGGCAATGGGAAGCATATGAATGGAGAAGTTGGACCTCTAATTGCCCTTCTCCATCCCAGACATATTTTCCGGAGTCATTAAACCAGGGAGCTCCAGACTCCAGTGTACTAGGGAGGATTGAGGGGTGATTGTTTCCAGGGAGGGAGGGAAGGAAAAAAGAAAGGGAGGGAGGGAGGGAGGAAAGGGAAGAAATCAGTCACAGCTAGCATCTACTGAGTGCTTACCATATGCCAGGCTCTGTTCTAAATGTTCTGTGTGTATTAATTCATTTGATCTTCTTAACAACCCACCAGATAGGAGAATAAATGTGCAAAAGTAGCCAAGACAATTTTTTAGAAGAACAAAAAATTGGGACTTGCTCTACCAGACACTAAAACATACTAAAAAGCTATAATAATTTAACAGTATGGTTTTGTTGCTGAAATAGACATTTTCGGTTAATGAAACAGAAGTATATAGAAATTGATCCTTGCATATTAGAATGAAGGATATGATAAAAATGACATTTCAAACCAGTAGGGAAAAAAATAAACAATTCAATAAATGGTATTAGGACAATTGACCGTATACACACTTGGAAGATATAAATTCCAGATGAATTAAGGGCAAATCTAATATTAAAAATATGTTATAAGCTTGGACTAAGTGAGGCCTTCTGAAATAAGACTTGCTTGAAAACACACTAAATGTGTGACTTAGAGCATTGTATTCAGCTTTCTGATGTGTTGTGTTTTTGTTTCTGAATAGAGATGATAATAGTATAATTATTGTGAAATCTACTCTGATCTAGCAGAGTATAAATCTCATTTTTTACATCAAACTTTGTGGTTTAGTTGTTCCATCCAATTCTGCATACCTCAGTCCTCTGGAGACACTGAAATTTTACTTTACTTGCTGCTATTACCATGTGTGAGTCTAATACACAGAAATTCTCCCTATATTAACTCCTCTTATCTCAGCACCTCTAGAAGTGGCAAGGAAATTTTCTCCTTTGACATTTTTGACAAGTTCTCAACCTGCTGACATGACTGCTTGTGAATATATGATTATAAACGCCTGTACAAAAACAGCAAAAGATCAGCGAATTCTGGACAGTCCTTGATTTTCTCCTTTTAAGATCAGTTCCCATAAGAAGAAAATTATTGGTTTTCTAACTTATGGGCCACTTCAAGCATTGTCTCCACTCCTTTGCAGTAAGGAATGAATGCTTTCAAAGTGGAAGTAAGAACGTTTTAAGGTCTTTTTTTTTTTTTTCTCTTGAGCAGTAAGGTAAAAAAATAAAAGGCTGCTTCATTGGTAAAACTGTTACATTGGTTGGTTGGCTTTTTGTTTCCTTTTCTGGGTGACCAGTGCTATGACAAAGTAACTCTAGGTCTAGACTCTCAGTTGCAAGTGGCAGAATCCAATTCAAACCAACCCAAGGGAAAATTTCTTTAAGGGAATGAATTGGCTTAAGTAGCTGGAAAGTTCAAGGTTGGTTATAGCTTCGGGCATAGCTGATTTATACAGGTAAGGCCTGGTTCCACCTGATCCAAATGGAATGAACTCCCCTGGGAAAGAAGCAGGCCCTTCTTGCCAGAATAAAGGAGAAAAGCAGTGAACTAGCCAAAGCAACAGCTGTCCGCAGCAGTAAACGAAGATGTTTCCTGGTTCAGCACAGTGTACGTCTGGTCCCTCTATTGGTGTCTTCTCACTTAGGTTATTGTTTGGATGAAGGGACTGCAACATTGCAGCAGTCTTGCTTGGTCATGAAACCAGTTGCCTGTAGGATATCTGCTTCGGTTCCTTTAATTACTCTTTGCAAGGAGGCCAGAAAACAAGCTGCCTGCTCTCTGTTTCCCATTCTGCCCCCACGTTATTCTATTGTGATATTTATACTAAGGAACAATCCATATTTTGTTCATTGTGTGTGTGTGTGTGTGTGTGTGTGTGTGTGAGGTTTAATTGGGACAGGATAATGTCCTGTATATAAATATTGTGAAAAGGAATGCTCATAACCCCTAATAGGATTTGAGTGAAACGTCTTTTTTTTTTTAATTGTAGTATAGTTGATTTACAATGTTGTGTTAGTTTCTGGTGTACAGCAGTGATTCAGATATATATCTATTCTTTTTCAGATTCTTTTCCATTATATGTTATTACAAGGTACTGTGATAACGTCTTCTGAATGGGGTTCTGGGTCTCATATTCCTGGAACTGCAGGAAGTTCCTAAGGCTTCATCATCCACGTCTGAAAGTCTGACTGTAATAGTTCTTGAGCCTTGGCCTGTTAGAACTGCCCTCAACACCAGATGAGGGATTGGACCAGCGCTGGTAGGGAGTAGAGGGGTTCTCTAACCTCTCTGGGAGCCAGTCTAATTGTTCCCCACTGCAGGGCTGTAACTGAGGCCCGTTGGCACAGCTGACAAATGCTAGGCCCCTCCTGGGGCTCCCGTAGCCACCCCCTCACCCCAGGGAAGTCCAGGAGCATGACTGTCTCCTCCAGTTCCATCTGTCTCAGCATAGGTTCAGGCACCTTCCATGGTTTTTTTGTCCCAAAATTAGGTTTGCTTGTCCTCTCTCTACTCCTTCCATGCCCTCTCCACACAGACTCGCCCGCCAGCCATTAGAGTGCTTTGTCTCAAGCACAGTGGCAGGAGAGTGGCTCTTGGTAACCATAGGCAACCATGAATCTGTACCAGCTATTTGTGCTATATTTGTAAGGCACAGTCTCGCCACTGGCCGGGTAGACAGGGAAACGTGCTTTAAAGGTTTTCTTGTACAGTAAAATGTTGTCTCCCCTTTTCTTTTAGAACGACCAGTCCATGGGCGAGATGCAGATAATTGGAGGTGATGATCTCTCAACACTGGCTGGAAAGGTTCGTTCATGTAACTATGCTCTGTGTACACTGAGACATTGAGGTTGTGGGGAAATCAGTGACCTTCATTTCAGGTCAGCACTGTAGTCCATTTTAGGCACTCTCCCAGGTTTGCTAATTCATGCAAATGGATGTGTGAATCCTTTTAATGATTTCTTCTTTTATAAAACACTCCTTCTATCATGCTTCCAAGACCTGATGCAAACCGAATCTTTCGTCTCCAAGCTTCCTTCCACTTTGTTTCAGACAACCTCACATTACAAACCCCTTAGCATTCCTCC
>NW_006769699.1:700178-743482 GCF_000442215.2 Lipotes vexillifer | reverse complement strand
TCTTTCCCTTTCTTTTCCTACTCACCCTTTCAGGTACCTTCTGAAAGGGAAGACTTTTCCTTTATTTGTCTGCTTTTCTCCTCTCATCTGTGCCTCAGCACCTAAGCACTTCAGTAAGACATTAAAACAGGTTTGTTGAAATGTTTAAAATTTAGGCAGGGAATAAAAAAAGGATATCTGGAGATTTTTTTCATTTCTCAGCACTTTGCCTTTTTTCCCCCTATTAAAAAGAATGTAGCCCAGGAGATTATGAGGCAGACGCCTCCGATGTTAATTTGGAGTTCCAAACCTGCCAGTGCTTAATAATAAAGTGAAAAACTGTTTGGGTTCTGACATAAATCCACGCATCTGGGAAGGAAGAGTTGTTTCATCAAGCAGATGGTCTTTGTGCAAATGTGAGTCTGAAATGCAAGTTCTGCCGTGAATGAAAGCGACACAGAATTTGTTTTTGTTCACCTCTGCTGACGTATCTTGTATTCATTATCCCTGAGCAACTTCAGCTTTCTAAGTAAAACGGATCCGTCTATTATACAAGCTTAATCTCTCATACTTGCGGTTGGTATTGTTTTGCAATGCCCACATGGGGAAAGAAAGAGCAGCCACATTTAATTTTTTAAAAAGGTATAATGACACTAGGAACACTGCAAAGCCACAAGGACTAACTACAGAACCACTTACTTTCCTCTCCTCGGAAGATAGCGTAGCATCTGAGTGTTAAATTGCTATCTAGTAGGAAATTGTGCCCCGCAGAAATTGGAATTAACTTGTTGGTGTTAATGTATGTATCACATGGCCACCATTTAATGTTACTGCATCAGTGCATAAAATATTATTTGATATTTGAGTATTTTATCCTAGAAAGATAAAATACTGAAAGCAATTTCCAGAAATTCAGAACGTCTAACAACCCTGGAGTGGTCTTAAAATGATAAGTCATTTTAGTACTTTGTTGTATGACACTGCCTTGTAAGTTTATTACACAAGAGAATTATTGTACCTTGTGCATTTACCGTGGAAGATGTCAATGTGGCAACTCTAAGAATCCCAAAGGAATGCCAAGAAAAAATGTGCACAGAAAAAGTGTAGTCTTTCTCTCCTACCTTCTAAAATCATCTTCTATTTTGTTTTAAAGTGATTTTCCCTCTTAAGTGAGCACTGGATATTCCCTTCCTTTAAGACATAGGATAAAGGTTATAATTTTTTTTAAAGAGAGAGAGAGAGGAGATTGAGGAAGGGGTCGTTTCTTACTGGGGGTGGAGTGAGCAGAGGAGGTAACAAGGCTGTGCCTCAGTTTCCCCACCTACAATTACTGCAAAGACCACCCCCATCATGAGAAAGTAGAAGTTGAGGTAGGAAAAATGGAAACCAGCCAGCAGTAAGTCGGAACAGGAGTGGGCTTCAGTTTTTTGCTAGCATGACAAATGATTCGTCCAGGTTACCAGGTGCTGTTATGTGGTGTCTTTCCACTCTCCGTGTGTGCCTAGACGCATTTCTATATACGTTCAGAGGTGTGCCGAGTAGAACCCCTTGGGCATCTTGGGTAAATGTTTTCAAGATGAATCACCATTGATAACCAGGTTCTCAGCTGTCTCGACATGCAGCTCGGGGTCCTTAGGCTCATGTCAGAAGGGAATGTTTAATGAGCCAGTGTAGACCACACTCTGTGCTTTCAAATATATCTTGAATCTGCCTATGTCTCTCCATCTCCATGGTAACCATCCAAATGTAGACCTTGCTACTCAAAGTGTGGTCTAGGGCAGGCATCAGATAAACTTTCCAGGTAAGGGCCAAATAGTAAATATTTTTCGGTTTTGTGGCCCATATAGTCTTCTGTTCAACGATTTCGCTCTGCCATCATAGCATGAAAGCAGAAAGCTGCCATAGATGAAATGGAAACCAATGGACATGGCTGTGTTTCAATAAAACTTTATTTACAAAAACAGGCGGCAGGCCAGATTTGGCCAATGGGCCATAGTTTGCTGACGCTTGGTCTAGAAACCAGCAAGGTCAGCACCACCTGGAGGCTTATTAGAAATGTAGTATCTCAGATCCCACCCCAGATCTACTGAATTAAATCTTCATTTTAACAAGATCCTGGACGTGATTCCTATCCACATTAAAGTTTGAGAAGACTAGTCTCTAGGGCGAGACTAGCTCTGTTCCTCTTCTGAGCTGCTGTGAAAGCCTAACCAGTCTGCCTGAACTTACCTTCACTTAACTATGCCACCCTGCAAACCATTCTCCAAGAAGCAGTCAAAGGGATCTTCTTAAAATACAAATTGGATCACATCACTTGCCTACTGAAAACCTTTCAGCAGCCTGTCAGTTAGGGTTGTCAGACTTAGTAAAAAAAAAACAAAAAAAAAGAAAACAAAGCAAAAAACAGGATGCCAAGTTAAATTTGAATTTCAAATAAACAATGAATAAATTTTCAGCATAAGTATGTCCCATGCAATATTTGGAACACACGTAAACTAAAAAGTTGTTCTTTATCTGAAATTCAGATGTATCTGGATGTTCTGTATTTTACCTGGCAACCCAGTGCTCTGAGATTACAGTCCGACCTCCTTATCACAGCCTCAAAGACCCGCGTGATCTGGCTCTGTCTCCCTCCCAACATCACGGTACAGCGTTCACCTCCACCTCGCAGTGCAGTCAGCACGCTGGCTAAGCTCCTTCCTGCCAAGACCTCGGACAAGCCGTGGCCTCCACCTGGAATCCACTTTCCTCCTATCCATCAGATTTCAGCCTAAAGGCTCCCGTATAAGGGAGGCCTTCCCCGACTGTCGGTCTGAAATGAGCACAAGCTCTTCCCCTCTAGCCGTCCCCCCGCCCCACATTCTCCATTGAGTCTCTATACCCACCCTGTTTCCACTGAAGCCTTTTCCATAATTTCCGGTGTTTATTTGGGGCTTATTTATTTTATTTGCCTATTTCCCCCACCAGGATGTCAGTGTGATGGCGGCAGGGACCATTCTATCCCAACATTGTACATGGTACCTAGTCTGCAACAGGTCGGAATAAGTATTTGGTGATCGAGTGAGTGCAGGCTCCTCTTTCTCTTAGATAGAAATCAGAAAGACCTCTTCAATTAAGTTTGGGAACGGGCGGACATGGCAGAAGGAAAGGGTAAATAGAAGCCCACCTGGTCACACGGAAGGACGATCAAACAGCTGGTTTGGTTGGGAATTGGATGAGTGATGTCGAGTGAGGGGACATTCTCTCTGTAGAAGCAGAAGGGCTTCAGTGTTCCAAGGGAGTCCAGGCTAGACAGAATTGGTGAGTGCTACACACCTGAGAGTGGAGGATGAAAAAAATTTCACTTAACCTTTGGAATTTCCTTTTCCTTAAAAGGATAAAGGCATTCATATGGCCTGCTCTGCTCATCCCTTCTTCAGACTTTCAGAAAAGGCATCCATTAAGAGTTTGAGAGAACTTTAAAAATAAATTTCAGGGATTTCCCTGGTGGTCCAATGGTTAAGACTCTGCACTTCCCATGCAGGGGGCGCGGGTTGGATCCCTGGTCGGAGAACTAAGATCCCGCAGGCCATGCAGAGTGGCTGAAAAAAGAAAGAAAAAAAAATTCAGAGGCCCTTCAGAGTTTTTCCATCATGCAGAATGTACACCAGCTGGGAAAAAAAACTTAAAAGGAAAAGGCACCCAACAATGAGTGGGTCCTTCTATTAATGGTGGTAGAAGAAAGTCTGAAACTGTAATAAGTATCTGCCTGGGATGGAAGATGCTTTGGGTGAATATCTGCGTTGCAAGGGTTGTTACAAGCCATCAGCTAACTTATCCCTTCTCATAGAGTAATCACAATTTCTCAATCAACAAATTTACATTGAAGTTATACTTATCATTATATTATTACTCTGCCATGTACTTATTCAGGCCTTCTTTTTTTTTAATGCTCGGTACCCAGAGAAGAACTTTAGGGGTTCTTTCCACACAAGACTGTTTCCTTGAGCTTAAAGAAGTCCAAAGAAGGAATGATTCCTTAGGACTGTAATCGCTTAGAGAAAAGAAGGTGAGGTTTTACTTGGGACCAGAACGTCTGGGAATAGCACGGAAGAGGGAGAGAGATTAGCATGTGGAAAGGGGGAGGAAGGGGAGGGAATAGCGGAGCCAGAGGACAGGAGTGGCCCAGTGTGACTGAAGGAAATTAGTCAAAAACAGGAAAACGATAATTTGAAAAACTGAAAATGTCGACTGAATTTGGTTTATAGAATATGTTGAATAACTAGTGTAACCTGCTTGGAAAAGCAAAGAGCCGCAAAAGTTGCTGAGCCGTGGTGACATCACGAAGCTGTGTTTTGGGGAAAATGCACCTGACGGGAGGGTAGAATTAACTGAAAGAAGGGAGAGACTCCAGGTAGAGAAACCAGTTAGGAGACCACTTGATTGTCCACTTGATTGATTGACTGATTGGAGCACTTGAACTACAGGAACGAAGTAGGGGGTGAAACAGAAGGAACAGCCCTCTCCAAAGGCGCAGGAAGGAGCTCAATGATTCCTGAAAGAGGGAGGGTTAGAAAGGATTTTTTTTAATCAAATTTGTTTATAGAAGGACTTTTAAAAACATGGGAAAATCACCTGTATAATTTTCCATGCATTGTAAACCCCATAACTGTACTATGTAACTTCTTAAGTCCTCTATAGATGTGCAAGTTAAAATGTTGGGGACACGGGTTCGTGCCCCGGTCCGGGAGGATCCCACATGCCGCGGAGCAGCTGGGCCCGTGAGCCATGGCCGCTGAGCCTGCACGTCCGGAGCCTGTGCTCCGCAGCGGGAGAGACCACGACAGTGAGAGGCCCGTGCACTGCAAAAAAAAAAAAAAATGTTTAGGAAAGGGAGATTCTAGACAGCCCCTGTGCTCCTTTCTGTTTCTTGCCTTCTTTTATTACCTCTTCTTCCTTCCTTCCTCCCTGCCTCCCTTCCTTCCTTTCTTTCTCCTTCCTTCCTTCCTTCCTTCTTTCCTCCCTCCCTCCTCCCCTCCCTCCCTCCCTCCTTTCCTTCCTCCCTCCCTCCCTCTATCTTACTTTATTTTATTTTACATTCTTTCTTTTTTCCTTCCTTCCCTCCTTTCCTTCGTCCCTCCCTCCCTCCCTCCCTTCCTTCCTCCTTTCTTTTTTTAAAGCAAAAGGGAGAAAACTCCCAAGAAAGGCTGGCTGCGTCATGGTTCTAAGTAGGTCACGGCAGTTGAATGCAGGGAGCCCTCAATGATTCAGTTCAGTGGCCCCTTCAGCTCACAGCATTAAAAGCATTTCACTTGGTGTGTTTAAGCTGTCTGCACAATGCGCTCTCTGGCTGATTTTTTTCAAAGTTGATTTAATCCTGGCACTTCATAAAATGTGTATATCCATCAAAGCAAGACTATTTTATTCATGTTCAAGAGAAATCTCTGAAAGGGTGGGATAAAACCAAACGCATGGAAACAGGCCCAAATCCAGCAATGGGAAAACACAGATGTGTAGGTTAAGTGCAAGATTTCAGGAGACGTGCCACCCCACCCCAAATAAGTTTCTAATCAAATGCCAGAGTGAAGCATCGGAACCTGCCAACATTTCCTCCTTGGCTGCCTTAACTGTTTAAATCATTCCTTTTAAATTGCATCTGACTAGGCTGAGAACAATAACGGAAATGCCCACCGACTGATGATTCTGGCAATTTTGTGAATTATCACATAAAGTGAAACGCTGGACTGCATGCCTTTCTCCATGGGGTTTATATTCACACTCCTGCGCACACTCAGCATCCACGCTCAGCTCACCATCATTCCTGCCATCATCCCTCTGCTGGGTGTGACCACAGCCGCAAAAATACATTGCTGTGGATTAGACTGTGGTGTGCTGATCATTTTGCATTTTGAAAGACTGAAAGGAATAACCTATTTAAGAAAACCATTTAGATTTGCATAACTCTTTCCTTCTTTCTTTTCTTCTTCTCTTCCTTCCTTTCTTTTTCTTTAGGAAACCCGATGGGATTAGCTTCGATCAGGATCATGCAATAGCAAAGAAAGGACACACTCTGGAGAGTCCCCATAGGATTTTTGCCTGCGGTTCCCAGGCTACAGATTTTACTGGCTTTCTGGGAGGAAGTGAGCTCGGTGTGATGAGATGACTAAGATGGGGGCTGGTGAACATCTCAGATTCAGTGATTGGAGTTAGCAGATTGGAAATGTTTAAGGGAGGCACAGTATGTTCTGAAAAATTCCCAAGGTTGCCCAGTCAAGAAAATAGGGATTTTAGAAGATTTCTTAAAGCAAAATTAAAAGCAATAGACATTAATAATAGCTCAGTTAACGAGGGATTATACATCTTTAAGGAGAAAAATGGAGGGGGTGTGTCAAAAGTATAATGAACTAGAGAAAGAAAGAAGGTCGGAATTGTTGATTTGTTCCACGGGCAGTTTTCTGAGCCCCGACTACATACCAGTCGCCATGTTACATGCTGGTCATATAAAGATGAATTAGTCGTTGTCTCTTAGCTTGTGGAGCTAATCTTGGTCCATTAAAGTATAAAGAGATTAGTTCTCTTGGACAATACTGAAAATGCTTCCAAAGTTGGGGTAGTCACTTTCTCTCTACTCAAAGAGGGTTTTGCAAGGCAGAGCCAATCTTCCAAAGGTACTAAAAGCATTGCTGTTTTTGGAGGTGAGCTTTTCACACAACAGGCAGTCCACTAAAAATCCAGGAGTCAATCCATATACCACTAATGAAAGAGTTTGAAAACACTGTTGATGTTCTCTAAAGGAAAATAAATATATAAGTAATGACTGCTCTGTAGAACTCACTAAAGAACTCGTTTTCTGCACAGTTCCCTTTCAAGAGCAGGTGGTTTCTCTGTACTCGTATTCCCATGCCCATCATTTAGGGGCCTGCTAAATAATTTTACTTTTTTAGTACTCTGCAGAACTCAGAAAGTCCTTTGCATTGTTACAGACTCTATTCTAAATTAAAAGAGATTAAAGATCCATTGCATGGTCTCAGGTTAGACAAACCAACTACAACAAAAGCCATCTGAAGGACAACTGGGAAAAGTTAAGTATGTGCTAGGTTTATATGATATTAAGAAATTATTGTCGAGGGGCTTCCCTGGTGGTGCAGTGGTTAAGAATCCACCTGCCAATGCAGGGGACACGGGTTCGAGCCCTAGTCCGGGAAGATCCCACATGCCGCGGAGCAACTAAGCCCATGCGCCACAACTACTGAGCCTGCGCTCTAGAGCCCACGAGCCACAACTACTGGGTCCACGTGCCACAAGTACTGAAACCCGTGCACCTAGAACCTGTGCTTCGCAACAAGAGAAGCCACTGCAATGAGAGGCCTGCGCACGACAATGAAGAGTAGCCCCTGCTTGCCACAACTAGAGAAAGCCAGCGCGCAGCAACGAAGACCCAATGCAGCCAAAAATAAATAATTTTAAAATAATAATAATAAATAATTGATTTTTTAAAAAGAAATTATTGTCGAATAAAGAAGTGTGATATACATATACAGTGGAATGTTATTAAGCCGTTAAAAAAAAATGAAGGGAATCCTGCCATTTTCAACAACGTGGATGGACCTTGAAGACATTTCACTAAGTGAAATAGGTTGGACAGAGAAAAACAAATACTGTGTCATCTTACCTATATGTGGAATCTAAAACAAAATAAAACAAAACAAAAGCCAAACTCAAAGGAAGACAGGTCAGATCTGTGGTTACCAGAGGCAGGGTGTGGGCCCAGGGAAGCTGGTCAAAAAGCACAAACTTCCAGCTGTAAGTCAGATAAGTCTAGAGATGTAGCATACAGCATGGTAACTCTAGTTAACACTACTGAGCGATATATGTAAAAGTTATTAAAAGAGTAAACCCTAAGACTCCTCATCACAAAGAAAAGATGGTTTTGCTTCTTTTACTTTTTGCTTGTATCATATCTACGTGAGAGGATGGCTGCTGACTAAATTTATTGCAGTAATCATTTCACAATATATCTAAGTCAAACCATCGTGCTGTACACCTTAAACTAACATAGTGGAGTATGTCAATTATATCTAGATCAAATGGAAAAAATGAAAAAAATAAATTATTGCCATTTTTGTTAGAGGTGCTAATACTTAGGCTATGTGTAATGTGCAATGTCATGATAACTTTAATATAAAATACGTAAGCATTTTTAAATACTGTTAACAGTTAGGAACACATCAACATCTAGAAAATCTTTAGACTTTTCTATTTGATTTTCATCATGTGTATGCATTACCTTGATTTTTTAAATGTATTTAATTAATTTTGACACTATATCTCTGGATTTGTGCCTATACAAATCCCACTTCCCAGCCACCACTATATCTTGTAGTTGAAACTAATCACTTCAAGGATGACTCTTGTTTTGCAAGGCTCTGAGCTTTCAAAAAAACAGATTTAATTATGTTCAGTGCACTTTAGTTAATTAGGCAAGAATGCAGACTAACAGTTTAAACAGCGTTTTCATTATAAGATTGAAACAAAAAGAGACTGTGAACTAGGACATTAAATTAACCAGGTATTCTCCCAGTATTCTGGTTGGTTAATAGGCATGGTTGATAAGCCTCAATCAAACTAAAAATGCACACCCTAACTAGTTGTGATGGGTTGATGGTTAAGAATATAGCAAATGCGTTCAGGATACCAAGGGGACTTCTCTGTCAGTGTGATCCACGGGGGATACCGTGGGCATGACCTATTTTAAAAATGGCAAAATAATCTTATATTTTAATGATAAAATTAAGATTCTTTAATGGATTTAATGAATAAAAAGACTGTACCTGTACAGACACCAATATTGCAGCACTCAGTAATTCCAGAAAGACTGTTAAAATGAATCTGGAAGCCTAGATTACCTCCAAACATTTGGGTTAGATGGACGGCGGAGGACCAGCTAAGCTGATTGTGAAATTCTAACTCTCAGCAAACTGTGTGTTTATCTTATGAGCCAGATTTGCCTCATATTCTAAATAGTTGTGTTTTTTGTTTTGCCTTGTTTTTTTTATTTCAGAATGTCCTCATTGTCGAGGTAAGCTGACTTTTCTTTATCCATACTTGGAAGCTGAAAGAATCCAATGGTGAGTTTCGAAATATAGAACCTGTTATCAAACTGGCCAAGGATTTATTGAATTCCCACTGTGTTTAGGGCTTTTCAAATTTACAGAATAGGAGTCAACTGGAATCACTGGCTTGAAATAACTGAGAATGGAAGCTTTGCAATAATAGTTGCATGGTACTTTATCCAGTTTTATATCTAATGCCACCCATATCTAAATTGGTTCTTATACCTATTTGTGAATCAGACATTTTTCACAGAAGAGAAAACTAGCCCACAGAAACAAAATTTTTTAATAGTAAAACCAAGGTTAGAATTCTCTTCACCCTTAATTCAGTGTTCTTGCTAATGTCCTCTAATGACTTGGAATAATTCTCCCTTTGGCATCCAAATCATAAATAGAATTAATCTAAAAATTTGCTATCCAGGGGAAATCTATAATTTAATTTAATTTGTTTTTCTGTTTAAAAAATAAAAAGAAGAAAGAGAGAACGGGTCCTGTAGCCCAGCAGGCCTGTCTTATCAGCTGGCAAAAACTCAGGGAAGCTGTTTTCAAGCTTTGGTTACAATTGCCTGAGTGCGCCACATGTATCTGCAGTTCTGCCTCACACATAACCCATGAAGTAGACCCTCTAGCCAAATGCATTGCCCAACCCTGGCTAAATCAGACCCGTTGTTTTGATAGTCAGCTCCTGACAGCTGATTTCTGTCCCACGGACAATCCATTTCGGCTGCCCATTCTACTCTAATTATGCAGCAGCTCATCAGCGGGGATGAGCCTCAGCTCACGGCAGCCTCGCACCCTCAGAACTCACAGGCTGTCACCAGCTGCTGTCCAGACACATCTCACTTCCCAGCCATAGAATCTCCTATTAAGTGAGGAGAACAAGGGGGGAGGCATTTATCCATTCAGCGTATTCAGATGTACATCCCAGGTCCATGAAAATTCATGCGTCCTGTGTTGTGTTACATAACCTCAGGGCCAAATTTAGTCCTTGAATGCGCGTGCACGAATCCAAATGCACTCAATAAAGAGCCCCACGTGCTTTCCAGACGCTGAACTTAGCCTTTCAACACAGCTCAAGGATTCTAGGAGGAAATAGTCACCAATATATCCCCCCCAAACCCAGCTTCCAGAAAGAAGCACCTGTCTAAAAAATATAACCGGCTCTGCCTCCTACTTTTACTCTAATTTGATGGCAGTTCTAATTATGATGCATTATTAATAAGGACTAGAATCATCTGTCTGGATGAAATGCCTTTTAATGCAGCCCAAAGGCATTTGGTTGAATTTGTCTGTCCTCTTTGCAAAGGATGTTGTCGGAACCGGGAGGACCATGAAAGCATTGCTCGGTAGCATAGAGAAATACAAGCCCAACAGGATTAAGGTAGCCAGGTGAGTGCCACATTCACATCATTGCTGTTTCTGTCTTTCCAGGCCAGCACGAGAGGGATGCTAACACAGGAAGCTGTTTCCAATGAGTGCAGTCAATTCCAGACCACTGACCCTTTGCCCTGGAGTGTTGTGGTTTGACCATACTGAACAAACAGCCCATTTGATCGCTAGCCTGAGAGAGAGGAAAGGGAAGAGGACATGCTTTGCTGTGTGTCTGAGCCCCTCTTTCCGATGCCTCTGTTAGTTGTTTCCAGGAGCAGCTGGCAGAGCCCCAGTGCCCGCGCCCCTCTGCCTTCCTTTTATCCAGAATCTCACTGATGAGGTGCCGCAGGAGGGAATTCAAGGGCTGTGCTCATGCCCCATGTGCCCGAGGGAAAAAAATGCACGTTTCAAATATATATTTTAATGATGTTCAATTCTATTTGCAATTCACAAACATTTCATCTGGATCACTAAAGCTTTTTTTTTTTTCTTTTAATGGTAGTTTGTTGGTGAAGAGAACACCTAGAAGTGACGGCTTTAGACCTGACTGTAAGTGGTTTTTGGGTTTTTGTTGGTTGTTTGTTGGCTGGTGGTGGTGTTTTGTATTTCAGAATCTTTGGTTTCCTTGTTGTTGGCATTCTTGTGAAACGGAAGCTATAAAGATTTGATGGTCCCATAAATGGTCTGTGGTCTCCCCAGCAATAGAACCCTCTACAACCAGAGGTTTTCATTTTCTAATTTGCATCTTTCCCAGGAACTGTGTTGTGTACACAGTTTTTATTTTTAGGTTTTCCATAGTACCTTCACTCCTAAGAACTCAGCTAAATTGGTTTCAGGGGGTAGAGGGAGATGTGACCCCCTCCTGGGCTGACTTGGATGCACAGGATTCCTGCCTTGGCCTCTGTCCCCACCAGTTGGACACAGAGAGGCACTGGGAAGGTTGAGAGGTGTTCTCCTGTCTCCAGGAGCTGTGAGCGGACAGCGCACAGCGCTGACCTTCAGCAAGCCTGAATTTTAGCGCAGAAGGGGAAATAGGAGACACCGCTCCATCACCTGCAAACACAAGTATAATAACACAGAGAATTAACAGAGCAAATATCTCTAGATACCATCTTCACACTTGAGTTCAGACACATGTTCTGAAGGACGTTGCTCATTTAAGGCACTTTCCTCCCTCCTCCCCAGGATACCAATAGTTCTGATGCCAGAGAGGATAAACAAGCTGCTTGATTATTTATTATTCTAACACTAGAGGCGATATTTTCTTCACTTGCACAGGCAGACTTCAGCTTGAGTTTTATGACTTACATTTGCACTCAAGCCTCTGGGATAATTTGGCTGCAGTTCTCATCAGCAGGCTGAACAAACATAAGCACAAGAAGCACACTATGGATGGGTAATGTGCCAGTGACACTGAACCAGTGATTCTTTATTCTAAAAACAAGTTTCATTCCTAGGCGGGGTGTATTAAATCTAGACAATGTCAGTTCCGGCCAGATAGACCCAATAGCATGTCCCTGTCCAGTTATTGGCTTGGGGAATGTAATCTGGATATAGTTAAGGTCCAACAAGGTTAATAAACAGAAATCTTCTAAGGAAATAATGTAAGATACTGTATAGAGAAGATTTCAACTGAAGTTGAAAGACATGCACTTCAGACATATCCAACTAGTTACAAATGTCTTGTGTCACAGCAACAGCATTAATAAAATAACAGCAGCTAACAGTAGTAAGAGATTTATTTTTTTAATTTTTAAAAATTAAAAAAAATTGAAGTATAGTTGATTTACAATGTCTTAGTTTCAGGTGTACAGCACAGTGATTCAGTTATACATATATGTGTGTGTGTGTGTGTGTGTGTGTGTGTGTGTGTGTGTATTCTTTTTTAGATTCTTTTTCCTTATAGGGGTTATTATGAAGTATTGAGTATAGTTCCCTGTGCTATACAGTAGGTCCTTGTTGGGTCTCTCTTTTATATATAGTAGT
This sequence comes from Lipotes vexillifer, assembly GCF_000442215.2. Taxonomy (NCBI): domain Eukaryota; kingdom Metazoa; phylum Chordata; class Mammalia; order Artiodactyla; family Lipotidae; genus Lipotes; species Lipotes vexillifer. Next base: position 731,054 of record NW_006769699.1, on the reverse strand, counting down.
GTGTGTATCTGTTAATCCCAACCTCCTAATTCATCTCTCCCCTCCCCTTTCCCTTTTGGTAACCATAAGTTTGTTTTCTATGTCTGTGAGTTTGAGTTACCATATGATCCTGCAATCCCGCTCTTGGGCATATATCCAGAGAAAACTATAATTTGAAAATATACATGCCCAATGTTCATTGCAGCACTATTTACAATAGCCAAGACATGGAAGCAACCTAAATGTCCATTGACAGATGAATGGATAAAGAAGATGTGGTACATATATTCAATGGAATACTACTCAGCCATATAAAAGAATGAAATAATGCCATTTGCAGCAACATGATGGACCTAGAGATCATCATACTGAGTGAAGTAAGCCAGACAAAGACAAATGTCATATGACATCGCTTATATGTGGAATCTAAAAAAAAAAAAGATGCAAATGAATTTATTTACAAAACAGATTCTCACAGACATAGTAATAGATTATGATGTGCCTGACTCTGTTCTAAGGGCTACACAGAGATTAACACATTTAATCCTTGCAACATTCCTCTAAAGTAAGTGCTATTGCTGTGCGTATTTTACAGATGAGGAAATTGAACACAACCAGGTTAAAGAGTTTGCCAGGGTCACAAAGCTGTAAGTGTAGAGTCAGTATTGAACCCAGGCAGTCTGGTTGCAATCATGGCTTTTACTCTTGCCCTGCATCTGTAAGTAGCATCTGCCATTGCAAATATAAGGGTAGGAACTGCAGCCATTTACCAGCTAGAGGTAGGTCACTCTGATTCCTGGCTGTTTTCCTGTCCTGCTGATCCAGTGTTCTTTTTTTTTTTTTTATTAATTTTTATTTCTTTATTTTTGGCTGTGTTGGGTCTTCATTGCTGCACGCGGGGTTTCTCTAGTTGCAGTGAGAGGGGGCTAGTCTTCGTTGTAGTGTGCGGTCTTCTCATTGTGGTGGCTTCTGTTGTTGTGGAGTATGGGCTCTAGGTGCACGGGCTTCAGTAGTTGTGGCTCGTGGGCTCTAGAGCACAGGCTCAGTAGTTGTGGCTCGCGGGCTCTAGAGCACAGGCTCAGTAGTTGCAGCGCATGGGCTTAGTTGCTCTGTGGCATGTGGGATCTTCCCAGACCAGGGCTTGAACCTGTGTCCCCTGCATTGGCAGGCGGATTCTTAACCACTGTGCCACCAGGGAAGTCCCTGATCCAAAGTTCTTTTTTTTTTTTTTATGGCTGCGTTGGGTCTTCGTTGCTGCGCCGGCTTCCTCTAGCTGCGGTGAGCGGGGTCTACTCTTCGTTGCTCTGTGCAGGCTTCTCATCACTGTGGCTTCTCTTGTTGTGGAGCACAGGCTCTAGGCACGTGGGCTTCAGTAGTTGCAGCATGTGGGCTCAGTAGTTGTGGCTCGTGGGCTCTAGAGTGCAGGCTCAGTAGTTGTGGCACATGGGCTTAGTTGCTCCGCGGCACGTGGGATCTTCCTGGACCAGAGCTTGAACCCGTGTCCCCTGCATTGGCAGGCGGATTCTTAACCACTGAGCCACAAGGGAAGCCACAACGTTCTTTTACTCAGAAGGTTTGGCCTTCTGAATTGACTTTTCCCAGTCTGAGTTGCCACGCCTGTTTTAAGGATTGCATTGCACGCTGTAAAGTCATCATCATCCTTACAACCAGGGGTTCCTGGGATTTGCCAATATGCTTTTAGCTAGCTCAGAATCTCTGTGCTCTCTTTCTTCCCAGATTTCTGAGGCTTTGTACTTTTTGGTCCTTTCTCGTAATTGACTTTTTCCTTTATGCTCAATGACACCTTTTATATCCCCTGACATCTTTTCTTCTGCTCTGCTTCTTCTCTTTGATTATTTTTTCTCAAGAAACCTACAGTTTGGAGGGATCAAATAGGCTTCCTAACAGTGACACATAATGGAATCCTTAGAAGAATAAATCCCTCACCTCTAGCACTTTCTGCGAGCAAGAACCAGTTGGTTTCTCCATGTGGAAGCATCCTTGGTCAGGAGGACCAGAATGGTGGTGAATGGTCAGTGATGGAGATACATTTCTCTGGGCTGTAAGTCCACTGGCTATGCCAAAGTACTGTTTCATAAAAGTAAGCAAGTACATCTCTCGTTTGCAATACCGTAATAAACATAAGATTCCCCAATACTGGAAAGAATTTGAAAAATCATTGGGCTATAGTTTCAAGACCTAAAGAAGAAGAGCTATTGTATGTTCCTTAAGAATTCGTTTCAATAAAAATCATCTTTCTTTCAATATATTCATCCTTTGCTTAACCTAAGTATCTCCTACTGCATTTAAATCCATTTACTCCCATCCCGCCCTCAGTGGAGACAGAAAGCTAATTACTATCATCTGCATTATGGACTCGAACACTAGCATTAGAGTAATCCTTAGCATTGTCTTCCTCAGGCTGAGCAGTCCCTTTTCCTCTCATCTTGTCTCCCAGGTTTTGCTTTCCAGCCCTTTATCCAGCCGAGGCCGCTGAGTGCCGTGGGAGGATGGCTTCCTATTGCAACAGCCTGTGCCCCTATTCATGTATTACAGCATTGGAATACCTTCCAATACCTTTGAACTGCACTTCATGCTTTGCAGTGTTTCCTTTGGCATGATATCATTGGATACTGCTTGCTTTGGAACAGCAGGGCTGCATGCCTGACGCATGCACACTTCTTGATATCCACGGGGCTGCCTGAGCCCTTGCTCAGCTCTGTCTACCGGAAGTGCAGTCATTTTTCACTGTCTGTTTGCTGGTCGTCCTGTCTCCCTGAGTAGAGTCACTCTGGCCCAGGTCCTACTGGGCTCATCCTATGCATTGTCTGTCACTTTTCTCACTTACTTCTGCCTAATGGAAGGTCGTCATAGGTTAAGTGCCAACAGTAGCATATGGTGGCTTTATACTTATGTTATTTAAATTGTGTTCCTTTTATTTCCCCCCCCCCCGCTCAGATGCTGGATTTGAGATCCCAAACTTATTTGTGGTGGGTTATGCCTTAGATTACAATGAATACTTCAGAGATCTGAACGTAAGTCTTGCATGCAAATCCCTAGCCCCCTTTACACACGAACTTAACAATGACATCAAGTTAACAAATTTTTGCAATAGCCATAATGATGGCTGCCATTTATTGAGTGTCTTCTGTGTCAGGAGTATTCTGGGCACTTGGCATTCGTAATCCCAGTGAGTTTCCACCACTGCCCAGCAAGGTAGGTATTAGGTTGTTGGAAGCAATTATGATTGTCTCTATTTTGTATGAAGGAAATAAGGAAGTTAAAAGCAGAAAGATAGCTTGTTACTGATTTTTCTTCATCGTCATCGACTGTGTCTCCTCTCAACCATACTAACAGTCAGTATTCAATAAACTGTTTAGTGTCAGTGCTTGAAATCTAGAAGGTTCCAATTACAGCAGCATGTAGCTCATAACTCTTACCCCTTTGGGAGAAATCATTTTAACCCCCAAATGTATGACACTATCGTTGCTGAATGATCTGGAGGTAAACATCTTACCCAAAGTGGACCAGTCCGTGTCTCTCTCCTAGGATTTAGAAACCTAAACCAAACGCCACAGAGACCAAGGGATTTTGGACTTAAGCCTTGGGCTGAGGTCTGGAGCCACCCTGGTTCCTGCCTTCCAGTTGCTTCATTGCTCTGCTCTTCCTCTACCTCTGCGAGCTACCCCAGTACCCTACCGATAACACCCCCTCCTTTTGCTTATGTTCACCCAACACCATTTCTGTTGCTTGCCATCAAAATATTTCTGACACATTTCGTGCTACCCAAAAAGGGTCAAAGGAGAGTCAATACTTGCTACCCAAAAAGGGTCAAAGGAGAGCCAAGATGCAAACATATTATAAACCTGTCACAGTACAGTACTATATAGCCGATTGTGTTAGGGTACCTAGGCCAAGATGCAAACATATTATAAACCTGTCACAGTACAGTACTATATAGCCGATTGTGTTAGTTGGGTACCTAGGCTAACTTTGTTGGACTTATGGACAAATTGGACTTACGAACGCACTCGGAATGGAGCTCGTTAATATGTAGGGGACTTATTATATTTTGTTAAGAGGCTGATGCATTTAAATCCTTTATTGTTTCAGCACATATGTGTGATCAATGAACACGGCAAAGAAAAGTATCGAGTCTAAAGAAGTAATTTTCACCATCGAATCTACAGATAACATCCTACTTATGACTACACTCAGGAAGCCAGCATGTAAAGTTTGTCTCCCAGGCATGTTCACTCAGCAGGATTTAAAAGGAAAAAAATTTTTTAATGAGCGAGCTTTCTTTTCTGAGATTATAACGTAACATGAAGAGTCCCAAAGGTTCTCAAGGAAAAGAAAGCAATTCTTTTATTTGACTTGTTCCAAATTAAACACTCTGCCTTGCGACTCAAACTGCCTTCGCACCCCTGAGATACACCTTCTTTTGTTCTGATAAAGTCGTTATGCTTGATTACTATACCGCCACCTAGTTACTCAAATATTTTTCACTTAACTTTTTTTTTTTTTTAATACTTTACTTTGGTAATATTTTGCAATCTTAAAACCTGGAAGCCTTTTTATTGAACCTCTGAGCCCATGTACTGGAACTGCAAGTAGATTCCCATCCTAATAATGGAGGGAAAGGACAATTTAATATAAATTTCTGTTTGCGCACTTCTGACAGGCCATTATTATCTGCTTTGACAAAGTCTTTCTGAACAGCAGCGACAGTGAATCTTAATGATGTTATGAAATGGGCTTCGCCCGGTGCTCTTGATTGGAGCTTCCGGTATGTGATAACGGTATGTCATGTATGCTTGGATGTACTCAACTGTGTTTAATACTCTGAATTTTAATTAGGAAAAATACAATGGCAGCAAGGCCCTGGTTTCTAGGCGGCATCCTTTTATTCATGCAGGACATGAGAAACAGCAAATCGGGGTGGAGGGAGAAGTGTTTTCAGTGCTCAGAACTGAGCAAGTATAAATTTTTCATGTATTTCCATCAGAGGGCAAGACACTATTATGTATTATCCTAAAGAAGAATACAGAGGTTGAATTATTTTTTTAAGTGGCCTTATGAGACTGATCACACGACCCAACACGCTATAGAAAACTAGGATACTTAAGAAAGTTTTTCCTGAATAACATTTTTTTCCATTTCCACTGTTTTATGAGAGGTTTTCTAATTTATGGGGATTTTAATAGAAAATAAACTTGAGTGCCAACAGAGCTGTTTTTTCTCACTTCCTAAAAGGAGCAAGTGCAAAATAAATAACTAAGCAGCCTTTGTTTGGTTCTGGACCGTATGTGGTGTATTGTTATCGGGTTCCAGCTTCCTTTAAACTAATAAAGAATAAGAAAACTTGTTATGTCTCATAACTGCTTACTGTTTTTCTTCCGCCTTCAGATTTTTTATATACTTTCAGCCATTAAATTGTGTGTGAGCCAGTAGCTTAAATATACGACTGCATACATCTTCCCTGTGGCTTTAGTTTTGTTAATCTGGAAAAAATCCAGTATATGCACCAGTATAAGCAAACGATTAAGCCAGGCTTGATCCGCTGCTTTTTTTTTTTTTTTCTCCTTAAGCTTGTTTGTAAAAACAAGGAATTTTAGTTGTAAAAGAAGATTTTCCTGCATATCTTTGTTCCAGTCAGAGAAGAAAATAAACCACACCCAGCTATCCCAAGGGGCAAACCAGCAAAGGGAATTCCTTCTGGCTTTGTTCCACAGACAAATCTGTATCCAAGTTATAGGTTGATAATTTGGTCTAACTGGCCAGTTTCTTGAACTATCAAAATTAATCTTCTAAATATAATCTTCTAAATATAATTTTTTAAATAACTATCAAAATTAATCTTCTAAATATAATTTTCCACTATGCCACATTTATATCAGAGGACCTAGAAAAATCCAAGGACATTTGATTTTAAATATAACATTAGCATTTTAAAGATTTTCTTTACAATGTTGAATTTTAGTAAACATCAGTATCATTTTTGAGGGACTGTAGGTTTATTCAAATTAGAAAGGAAATTGAGCTGCTTCACAAGAGTTTGAGAAGGATTTGTGAGAGTTAATGCGGCAGAAGAAAAATTCATTAAACGCACAAGAAGTTTAATCATTCCTGCAATGTTTTCCTGTCAGACCATATTTTGACAGTGACATCCAAGAATATCATCTCGGGAAGAACAGTATTTCCTTTTCTCTTGAACACTCTAATCTTTTTAGTATCACTGAGTTTATTCAACCTAGACCAAAAATGTAAAAGCTTATCATCTGGTTAACAACCAGCGCATTTATTAATTTAGTGTTCCAAAGCTGATTAATGGGGGGCGGAAAGAAGTGTGGCATGTGTCCCTGGAAAAATTTGGATTCAGTTATAATCAACATACTCAGTAATACTTCGGGATCTTTCAAACAAATCAGAATCTCTCAGTACAAACTGGCCCTTTCTTATCGGACTGGAATATATCGCATATTGAACCACGTACTACCCCCAAGGTGAGCTGCGTGAATGAAGGTCAGATCCTGATGTGCCTTGTTTAACCTTTGGATGTCTTTGGATATCACTTGTTTTGCCATGTCTCAGGCCTCCGGAGACTGAAAACAGCCTTGCAGAGCACAAGCAGCCACTTCCTCAGCCTCCTGTGCGGTGAACTTGGATTTTCCCAATGGAGACAGAAGGTAACCCATCCCACTTCTAAAGACCTGCTGTCGTGGAAACATTTCCCCACTTCTGTAACAGAGTTACTGTGTTCTAGGAGACTGAAACCCTAAACCACGCTCTCGACCCAGATGTCTGGCTAATTTGGGCAAAAAATAGCATCTGGGAGTTTTACTTAGTTTACCATCATAAAGTTCCTTTGGGTGCCCTGATGACATCTGAGGACCACTGGGCCGGCGAGTTTCACGAAGGGAAAAGAGGATCACGGAGGGACATCTGGGATTTGATGCTGGGAAGTGTGCGGAGTAATGAAAGAGGACGCATGTGGAGAGGGCCTTGAGGCTCCATGGCCCCAGCCGTACCCCATGAATGGTTCTGAAACCTGTGGAGAGAAGTAGGCAAAGGTGTCAGCAGAAAGAGCTGTTTTCCTGGTAGCCTTCATGCCACACAGTGGAGCCGCCAGGCTGGTCTCCACATCTCACTGGGGATCCTGGTGCAGCTTTAGAGTGGGGAGAAGTCCTGGGAAAGCAGCTCTGTTGGAGGATCCCAAGGATTCTGCAGTTAGGGGAGTTCTTGGGCTGGGAAGGGTGTCCACATTCAGGGCGCTTCACAAGATGCCCCCTCTAGAGACTTCACAGGCCATAGGCTTCCACAGGGGACCAGAGCAGCCCATGGGAGGAATGTTGATGGCCACATGTGAGAAAGCTCTGAGCATCCCGGACACACAACTACTGCATGGGTCGTACCATCCATGCTGCTGGTACCCTAGGCAAGGATGCCTGGCCGAGGGGAGCAAGGAGGAGCTGAAATCCAGCCCGCATGCCACTTGTCAAGCCATGGACTGCATCAGCCTTCAGGTAGGCGTGTCCTTTTCTTAAAGGGGTTTCTTTTTCTAGGCCACCAGAAAAGGTTATGATTTTGCAATTTCTCATCCACAAAAGGGTGGCTTTTTCTGCCAGGGTGAGCTTTGCTCAGAAATAGGTAGGGGAGAACACAGAGACAGGGTGTGGGTTCTAAAGTCCTGCAATTTCCAAGTGATAGGAATAAGCCTGAACTAATGTTACTGTGACCTCATCCGTATCCAGATCCTAGTGGGTGTTGACTAGTGAATAAGCTGTGTGTGAGGATGGTAAAGTTTAGATGATTTGTTCAAGAAACCTGGCTGTGAAGAGAAGAAGAGACACAAAACCATAGCTAGAGGCCTTTTAAAAGATGGAAGAGGCTTGTGCATCTTTATTCGCTGTAGAGAACAAAAAAAATCAAACAGAATAGTAGAATGTATTCATTGTTGACCGCTGTGTAACAAATCACCCCAATACTGAGTGGCTTAAACCAACAATAATTATTTTATTATCTCGCATGCTTCCAAGAGTTAGGAATATGGAGAGAGCACAGTGGGGATGACTTGTTTCAGCTCTGTGATGTTTGTTGCTTCTGCAGGAAGATTCAAAGGCTGAGGGCTAAACTGTCTAGTGTGGCAGCCATTAGCCACATGCAGTTATTTAAATTTAAATGAAATAAAGTTAAATGAAATTTAAAATTCACTTTTTCATTCACACTAGCTACATTACAATTGCTCAATAGCCTCATGTGGTAGTAAGTTGCCATATTAGCACAAACAGAAAATTTCCATAATTGCAGAACGTTCTATGGGTAGCTCTCATCTGAAGGCCTGTCTAGTGGATGATGTTGGCTGTTAGCCTGAACCTCAGCTGAGGCTGAAATTCTTCTGTGTGGTTTCTCCATGTGGTTTGGGCTTCCTCACAACATGGTGGCTGGGTTCCCAAGGCAAGTGCAGACAGAGACAGAAGCAGGTGGAAGCCATATTGCCTCTTATCTGACAGACTCACTTCCACCATGTTCTGTGAGTCAAAGCAGATACAGGGATTTGTCTGAGTTCAAGGGGAAGGAACATAGACTGCCACCACTCAGTGGTAGATTAGCATAATCATCACATTGTAAGATGGTCAAGCGGAATGGCATATATATTGCTGTGGCCATCTTCAGAAACCTGCAGATGAAACCTGCCGCAGAAAAGCGATGTGCCCTGCACATTTCCCTACTAATTAGGTTAGTGAAGGAGGTGATTATCCACTGGTCATAATGCATAATTGAAAACAAGCCTGCTTGCACAGATGTTTAAAGATTACAAAATACTACCTAGCCACGTGGGAAAATATGAGATGATGAAAAGAACACCAGGCAGTAGCACATCTTGATTACAAAGATAGAAGTACATGTCTTCCCACTGAGAGTATTTGGAATAAATTAGAAGACTTTGAAAGAGCATCTTTATTTCTATTAAGGTGCTTAAGTTTGAAATATAAAAAACAGTCGAATGGTTTTTGTTTTGCAAATGACCTATAGATGTAAATTCATACTGAAACTTTTGTGGTTCCATTTTTATATGAACAAAGTTTCATAATAATTTGGCCAAGAAAGTGATTCAGGATAAGGGCCCTTAAAACCCAATGAATGTAACTAGGTGAACAATTACATATATATGTTACATACATTATACTAGAAACAATACTCATCAAGTCAATTTTAAAAACAACAGATTACTCAGTACTAACCTACAGGATTTTACAATGAAAACTGCCCTGATTTATCTTATCTCCTAATATTGAACGACAGAATTGGTTGACTGGAAAAAGAAATCAGCGTAATTTTTCTTCTCTTTAGTAAGGATTTTGGTTCTGCCATGTGAAGAATATTCATCAATAGCCTGAGAAAATGACTTATACTACACAGCTACTGGGTAATTGCACAAATCCGTATAGTTTTATTCAAAAGAGACATGTCATGAGCATAACAAAGCATCTTGTGCAAGATTCAAGCCCAGGCATTGGGTGTGTTGACATTTCATGAAAGATTTGGCTGAAACTACTGTGGATCATGCACTATGCAAAAACTTGAGGATAACTCAATGTAACATTTAGCACAAAACTCAGAGGTAGGAATTGGCATCTCCATTTTAGAGATAAGGAAGTGAGTATCAGAGAGATTAAATCACTTACCCAGGGTCACACAGCTTTCTTCAAAGCCAAAAATTGAAGCAGTGCTGTTGGACTCCTGAGTCAGTGCTCAATATACAGGACTAAGTTCATGGACACTAGAAAGTGTGTCTGCAGACTTATGGATTACAATTAGATGAGTATAAGAAAGGATGGTGTGGTATAGGAAATCTATTTGTTTTTTTCCACTGGTTCCTGGCTCAGGGCTCCTAAAATGCTTGGAATTTCCAAAGTGATAGGGGTGTCTTTTGTTATTCGTAACAAGCCTCTTGATCACACCTGGCTTTATGTTAATGAGGTGACTTGGAGTGGGAACCCTAGATGGCCTCAAAGAACAGTGATCAGAGGGTTGGAATTTTCAGCCCTGCCCACTGACCTCTGGGTAATCATACAACTGCATTTCATTAGCTACTATTTTTGTGCATCTACAATACATTGAAAGAAGAAATGGTCCTATAATTTTCTTTTCTTCTGTTATCCTTATTTGGTTTTGGAATCAGGATTATTCTAGCCTCAAAAAGGACATCAGGTGGGATTTCCCTGGTGGTGCAGTGGTTAAGAATCCACCTATGGGCTTCCCTGGTGGCGCAGTGGTTGAGAATCTGCCTGCCAATGCAGGGGATACAGGTTCGAGCCCTGGTCTGGGAAGATCCCACATGCCGCAGAGCAACGGGGCCCGTGAGCCACAACTACTGAGCCTGCGCGTCTGGAGCCTGTGCTCCGCAACAAGAGAGGCCACGACAGTGAGCCCGCACACCGTGATGAAGAGTGGCCCCCACTTGCCACAACTAGAGAAAGCCCTCGCACAGAAACGAAGACGCAACATAGCCAAAAATAAATAAATAATTAATTTAAAAAATAAAAAATAATCCACCTACCAATGCAGGGGACACAGGTTCGATCCCTAGTCCAGGAAGATCCCACATACGGCGGAGCAACTAAGCCCATGCGCTGCAACTACTGAGCCTGTGCTCTAGAGCCTGAGCCACAACTACTGAAGTCCGTGTGCCTAGAGCATGGGCACCGCAGCGAAGAGCGGACACCACAGTGAAGAGTGACCCCCACTCTCCACAACTAGAGAAAGCCCGGGTGCAGCAACAAAGACCCAATGCAGCCATAAATAAATAAATAAATTTATTTTTTTAAAAAATGACATCAGGGAATTCCCTGACAGTCCAGTGGTTAGGACTCCATGCTTCCACTGTAGGGGGCATAGGTTCGACCCCTGGTTGGGGAACTAAGATCCTGCATGCCTCGCAGTGTGGCCAAAAAAAAAAAAAAAATAGACATCAGCCTTTACTTTTTTTCTGTTTTCTGGAACAACTTGTATAAGATAGGGATTCTCCATATGTTGACATTTGTACTACTTTAAAAAATTTCACTGTGTATGTAGTCATTTCTTCTTTTTGTTCCATATCTTATTTGCTTCTAATACCTCTTTTTTTTCTCCACCAAAGAAACCACTTTAGTTTTGTTAATCTTCTAGTGGATCCTTTTCTCCAGGCTGTACCCATCCTCCAGATTCCATGAGTGTTGGCTGGAAATGATGCTTATCTCCTAGTATTGTTGTAAGGCTTTGATAAGATAACACATGTACAGTACTTCGCACTTAGCATTAATCAAGAATCATATGCAATATACAAACATATGATCATCTATAGATACTTAATGCTGGCATTTTTCTTGTCCTTCATCTCCATGCAGTCCCTTCCACTTCATCTCAGTCCTTGTTCTTTACAACGTATTTTAAATAATTACTCCACATTTCTATGGCCAAGTAATAGTTGTCTGAACCTTGATTTTGTTACAAGGGTACAAAATCTTAGTTTTTGAACTTATCCTAATCAAAACAATGGTTAAAATAATTGTGGTGATGCTCTAACTTGAACAGATGGCTTGTTTTTGTTTTTTAAGTACAAATTATTTTGGCAACCAACTTTGAACTGGCTGTCATTACAACTTTGAAAATAAGTTCCAGTTTTGAATCAGGAAGCCAGAAGGACTTGGTAAATCATTTCCACGCTGGGGAGAAATCACCCGAGAGGTGCTGTGTCCCTGCTAGTTTAGTGTCACAAGTTCATCAAGGCTCTTCTTATAGCAACCTTCAAGTCAGGCACTGAAAAAAAGAAAGTGTGCCAACAGAGAGAGGAAGAAAGAGAATTTTGATCTCGTCATAACTCTAAGCTGTAACTTAAACAAGTAAGACCCAAGAGGTTCCACTCTTCTAGTTAGAGACAAAGACGTGAAATGCTGAAGCCAAAACTCAGAACCCAAATAACTGTGGCTTCTGCAGCACTGAGCTCTAGTTCCAGGCCCCAGCGGGTCCTCTCCAGGCCTTGCTTTTACTCATCTATAAGCCCAGGAGAGACAGACAGGCCTCCTCATTGTGTAGCTATGAGGAGAAGTTGGTTAATAAAAGACAAGTAAGCCTATTGGCAATAGCAAATGTTAAGATGCTTACAATTAGCTTGGGCAAAAGAGATACCCTGTGCTGTTTACCTCCATCTGACACTGCCCTTCTCTCTGAGGCCAGGCTGCTAAACAGCTTGCATCTAGAACGTCCCCTTGTGAAGTCAAATGTCCTTGAATGTATAGAAGGTCCAGGGCAAAGTTGTTCAGCATGAGGCAAACTGGGCAAGGTCACATGGTGAGCAGAGGCTCTAGAAGGAAGTGCTGATGTGCATGCGACGTGCTGTTCATTCACTCCTACTGCAGTCAACCGAACGATGGTTTCCCAAAGATATCCACGCCTTTATGCCCACAGTGTGTGAATACGTTGCCGTACATGGCAAAAGGGACTTTGCAGCTGATTAAATGAAGGATGTCAAGACGGGGAACTTATCCTGGATTGTCCAGGTGGGGTCATTGTAATCATAAGTGTCTTCATAAGAGAGGAGCAGGAGAGTCAGACTCAGAGAAGGATGTGATGGCAGAAGAAGGGGTCAGAGACAGAAATTTGGAGACGCTGCACTGCTGGCTCTGAAGATGGCAGAAGAGGCCATGAGCCAAGGTATGCAGGAGGTCTCTAGAAACTTGAACAGACAAGGAAATGGATTCTCCCCCAGAGCTTCTAAAAGGGACACCTTGATTTAGCCTGGTGAAAGTTGTTTTGGACTTCTGGCTTCCAGAACTGCAAAATAATACATTTGTATTGTTTTACATCACTGAATGTGTAACAGTTTGTTACAGCAGCGACCAGAAACTAATACACCTCCTGTATACCAGTGCCATATGGCAGGAGACATTTTTCTTCCACAGTCTCTACAGGGAGGCAGCACACCTAGAAATGGGGGGTACCACATAGGAAAGCAGCCACATGCTGCCCCGGCTCCCAGCCAGCAGAGCAGGAAGAGGGATGCATGGATGCCTGTTTCTCCACTTGAGTTGGTGTCAGGGCAGAATAAGCCCAGGATTTTATTCAGTCATTTAAACATCCACGAAATATATTGATTGTTTACTGCTTCTGAGAATTGCTAGGCCTCCTTACTTTTGAATGACGAAAAAGTGCTAACTTTCTGCTGGAACGCTTGTGACCCAACGCACCTGTGAAAAGCCCAATCAGGGCTGACTTTCTCTTGCTCAACTTATCATCTGAGCCCAGCGTCACACCTAGATGACAGTGAGAAACCCCATCACCATTCATGACACCGTTAGGTAGCTTCCTGGTTGTCAAGGTGACGATGTGCTGGGAAACATCGCATGTACTCGTCTCGTGGTGTTGCCTACAACTGGTTTGTTCCTTAGCCATCAAACCGGGCAGATTCCTCAGAGGGCCAGCTGCTCATGGTGTGACAGGAACGTTTTTAATGCCCATGTCACTTCATGGCATCATTTCTCACCACTTGTGGACACACACTCTCCATGCCCGTCAGACGAGCCTGTTTGCAGCCCGTGTGGATGGTTCTCACTCATTGCTCCTTTGTCCTTTGGCACAAGAGGTATTTATTTCCACGTTGCATGTTTTTTACTTTCTCTCTACCAATTGACACCCCTTTCGTCTACCTCAGTATGGAACAGGGTGTGCTTCTAGGACCCCTTCCCGGGTTCTACTGCCCTAACCTGATTCTCCCTTGAACTTGTGTCTTCTCTGTTCTTACCTGTGGCTGGATTCACGAGGGGAGAGGCGAGGTCAGCCCACCAGTGCTCGCTTTTATGTATCATGTGTATCCCCAGAGACATTGTAAGCCTCGGGAGAGGAGGAATCTCATCTTCTATCTCTTTCCTGTTACATCTCTGCCAAGAAGTTAACTAGCACAGCCTTTGGTCTTCAGTAAGTAACAAATGGTTCTAACTGGATTTGTTGCAGGAAGGGGGATCCATTCCAGGGCCCGAGAGTGGGCTTTTGTCTAACACTCGGAAATGAATTGTCCGAGGAGACACACGTGCTGACAAAGCAAGAGACCTTGCTGGGAAGGGGCGCCCAAGCGGAGAGTAGGAGGCTGAGGGAACCCAGGAGAACTGCTCTGCCACGTGGCTCGCAGTCTCGGGTTTTATGGTGATGGGGTTAGTTTCCCAGTTGTCTCTGGCCAATCATCTTGCTTAACCCGTAGTCTGACTCATGGTGCTTCCTGATGGTACACGTGTTGCTCAGCCAAGACAGATTCCAGCGCAAAGGATTCTGGGAGGTTGGTAGGCTATATTGGGCTGGCCAAAAAGTTTGTTCGGGCTTTTCCATAACATCGATATTACAGGCTGGTGTCTCCTCCCTCCTTGTGGCCCCTCCCAAATCCTCCTGTTTAGTTTTCAGCGGCCGCACCATGTTCCTTAGTGGGACCTCCTGTTGTGAGACAACTCATGCAAGGTGTTATTGTACCTGGCCAAGGCAGGTTGTTTCGGTCAATGTTTCCCTAACAGGTTTGTTCTTTTCTGCAGGTAGAGAGAGCAGACCTTGGTTTTACTCCTGGCTCTGCTTTGAACCACCTGAGTGGTATCCACTGGGGCTTCACCCTCCTGCCCCTCGGCCCCTCGATTATAAAATGAGGAGGTGGCTGGACCATCTCTAAAGGCTCTTTCAGTTCCTAAGTCCCATGTGTATATTTCCGTCTTAGTGATGTTCCCCGGCCTGCCCTGTCCTTTCCCGCTACCACTATTTGACCCCTCTGAGACCCTCCCAACATCATGAACAGTCTTGAGGCATGTTTGATGCACAAGTTCAGCCCAGCCAGCCTCAACAGTCAGGAGCGCTCTGTGCGCGGGTCATGGCTTTCTGAACAGGTCCACGGAGGGTCTCCTCGTGTTTGAATAATTGGCAGCCGTGGAAGTAAGCATCCTTGTTGGGGTTGCCGCTCCAAATGCATTCCCTTCTCAGACTAACAAGGCTTTGTTCCCATTCCTCTCTTGCATCTCCTCAGAACACTTCCTACCCTAGAAGCCCTCTCAATGCCCCCTCAAGATGTGCCTGTCTCATGCAAGAGCTATGGATGCATTCCATCACAAATATGGAGTGAGGCAATTACCTGCACAGGTGGGTTCACGGGAGCCTCTGGGTATGTATATGGAAAGACTTACAAGTTATGAGCTTGGGCAAGTTGCTCAACCTCTCCATGCCTCAGTTTCGTCATCTATAAAATGGGACTAATGATGGAACCTGCCTCATAGGGTTCTAGTGAGGATTCAGGGAATTAGAACTGGGTCTGCTACTTAGTAGGTGCTTAGTAGCTGTTGGCTGTTATTATTATTACCATTATCATTAGTAGGGAGCTATCTGAAACCAACTCCCAATAGGACTTTCCCCTGCAGGAGGATGGAAACTCAGGTAGGGTGGAGAGGTGAGCTCATGGCAGAGCCAGTTGGCTTGCTGAGAAGCAGAGAAGCCCAGGGAGCCTCATGCCAGTATTTTTAGCAGAGATAGTGAATCACAAGCATTCAACATCAGAAAGACTTAAAACTGAAATAGCTTCTAACACCTCTCCAGTATTTTTACCACACTGTATTTTTTATGCCCAGATAAGGACATTAAAAAAAAAAAAAAGAGTTTTAATTACATCTTGCTCTGAAGGGAAAAAAACCCAAATGCTTGCCGTCTCTCTTCTCTGCATGTGTGTCTTTCGTTCCTGACGAGCAGCGGGCTTCTAAAATGATGGCATCAGTGGAGGTCTCTTGGTGAGGTGGAACCAGCCTACTGGGCCTCCTTCAGCCCAGTGTTAAGACAGGAAATGAATGCATTGTTTTGAAGGCTGTTTGTTGCCGCATTGTTTCTCCGGCCCAGGCCTGTGTGGGACAGTTTGTACTGCAGCACACACAGCAGCCATTATGTCCCCTGCAACACTCTTCGTGCAGCTGTGAACGCTTGTGCCCACGCCAGCAGAGCTGCCGCGGAATCAGCTCAGAAAGCAGTTGCGAACAACGCACCGAGTCAGGGCCCTGCTTCTCTATGGGAATGTCCTGGGCTCTCCCACATTCCTCCTCCCACTTGGCCAAGAACAACAAGCAGATAGAGGCCTGCTTTGATGTACGTACCTCTGGGATCTTCAGAGGTGGGGCTTTTGGGTAAGTTCCAGTCTCCATGTGGAATCTCCATTCACAACTTTCTGACCCAGGGCAGCAACAGTGATGCCCGGTTGCCGGATGTTCCTTTCCCCCAAGGCAACGGTCTAATCACTCACTACGAAGCTCCGCGTCAGCGGTGGAGGGGTGTCAACCTGCTCATTTGCACCACGATAGCTGTGAGATGAGCGTGCCGTGTGACTCGATGAAAACTCCGTGGTTATTTCAGGTTTCCTTTGGCCCACCTACCAGAGGACACACATTTGGGTCATCGGAACGAGAAATACTGGCTCCCAGGCTAGACGTGGGCGTCCGGGAAGACTGGGGCAGTGAGCTCACAGACAGACGTTTACTCAAGGCTCAGCCATTGCAGGCACCCCCTCTGTGTGTTTAGAGTGACAGCACACTTGCCCTCACCTTGAGCCTGGCGTCAACAAGGGCAGGCCTGGAGGCCTTGATCATTTCCTCTGAGGCACAGTGCCTACGATTTTGGTTGATAAACGATGGTGCTTGAAGGCTTGGTTGTATAATGTGAAACAACCATCTGGGCTGTTCTTGGGACTGCAGTGCTGATCATCAGAACATCTAACAGAAGGAACCAAAGGGTAAACATTCCCATAAAATTTAAGTGTGTAGATATGGATGTAAAACAGTGTGTATAGACTTATCAGTATAAATCTCTAACAAACACAATTTCTCAATGTTTGCCAACAAATTTGAGTGGATGTAATTTAGAACGTGAGTTAAATAAATACAAATACATAGATATCAGTTCAATTCCTCTCTGGCTACATTTCCAGTTTTCACTGTTCAATGTGACCCTGCTGTTCATTCCCAGGACCAAGGAGGAAATGAACTTTCCCACTTCCAACCTCTGAATGCTGCCTCTCCTGTAACCAACAGAAAAGCGTGTAAAGATGTTCAAGGAAAGTGCATCCCTGGGAGCCAGTTTTTCCTGGGACAGTTATTTTTCCAATCAGGAAAAGGTTCTCTTGATAATCAAGTTACCCATTTCTTCTCAACTCTTCCCTCCCCACTGTTATTTGAAGGTTGGAAGAGCAATAAAAATAGCTTCACAGAGAAGACTAAGGATTACTCACTAATTATGTTTCCTTCCCACTCATCCTTCTTGCCAATCTCGAGTTTTGCCAATTTTTTTTTTTTTTACATATTAAAAAGCAGAAGGAGGGGCTTCCCTGGTGGCGCAGTGGTTGACAGTCCACCTGCCGATGCAGGGGACACGGGTTCGCAGCCCGGTCCGGGAAGATCCCACATGCCGCGGAGCGGCTGGGCCCGTGAGCCGTGGCCGCTGAGCCTGCGCGTCCGGAGCCTGTGCTCCGCGACGGGAGAGGCCACAACAGTGAGAGGCCCGCGTGCCGCAAAAAAACAAAACAAAAAAAAGCGGAAGGAGGAGAAGGCAGCAGAGAATGGAAACAGATGAGGCTTTAAAATAAAAGTGTTATCGTGGTTCCCTGCAAGGTGTGTCCCTTCATCTAGTGATTGGCAACCTGAGGTCTACTTGCTTAAGGCCAGTACCTCATAGCATTAGATGGAGAGCCCCTTAGGATGGAGAATCCCCCAAACTAACGTTAATTCTCTAACACAATTGCTGTTCTTTAGGGTTTCCAGTGAAAAACAAATTTAAACAAACACAACATAAAATACTTCAATGAAAAAACAATCTGTGAAATAAAATTCATAGGCGTCAGTCACTTGTCGAGAGCATCTTTGCAAAACGCTGTAAAGTGGAGGTCTTCAAACAGTTTTGCTCACAGCTCACCTGCTCCTCCAAAGAAAGAATTTTGAAAAACTCTGCACTTCTCTCCTGTTTTAAAGATAACTTTCAAAATTTTTCAGTGTAAGTTTCAGTGGTTGCCGAGGGTGTAACTCCCAGCATACTGTAAATGTTGTTTCAAACGAAAAGTACACACATCACTTTGAAATGTGTCTGCTGGAATCTAAACATCTAGACAATTTGATACTCATTTTCATCCCCTGAAAAAAAAAATACATGAAAACTCTTATTTAATATCTGGAAATACTATATGTCCTTTATTTTTATAACAAAAATAATTAATTAATCACGCTGTTAGGCTTCTCTGCAACAAAATAGGTTTACACACTGTGCTTCTGGCTGGAATTTGGAAGGAGGGTTGGAGATAGATTTATGGTCCAAGAGAGTGAAACACCCCCAGGAAAGCGCTCACCAGCTTGGCTCGAGGTCATGCTCAAGGGAGGAGCAAATAACATGGTGCCGGGACCTAGATGTTTCCTCTGGTTTATCCCCAGTGAATAAGCTGTGAGGTCTCAGTGGGTGAGAGGAGGAGGTCAGTAAGAACTGAAAGTGACGTTATCGTGCGAGACTCTCTGTAAGACTTTGGGAACATAAAGCAGGACTACTTTGGCCTGAAGTGTGAGAGTGTGACCTGAAAGTGGGAGAAAAGGTCTGTCCCTACTGAATTCAGTGAGGCCATTTCTGGACGTCACGGACACAGTGAGACTGTAGCCCTGGGAAGCAGCGTGCACATCAGCCTTTGTAGCCTGATTCTGGTGGTGGCTGCCCCACGGGGTGGCAGAACCCAGCCCCGAGCCAGCACTAGGGCAACAGCTGCTGTGGGCAGCAGCCCCATGGGCAGGCCCACGATGATGGCCCCGGCTGGGCAGACACACCCCGCCATCAGGCACAGCGCCCCCAGAGCAGTAGTGCCTTGGGTGGTGGCCATGGCTTCAGTGGCAGCTAACGAGAGCAACCAAGTATCAGGTCTTCTGCTCGGCTGAGGGGCTTTGCTGCAACTTCCAGGGCAGCATCCCCCTGAAGGAGCCCAATGGCCAACACGGGGAAGACTTATTTGCAAACCCATGTGACATAGCAGCTGGGCCCCCCTCAAAAACATTGGTATGAACTTTTCAAGCGTCCCAGAGGTAGTGCAATAGCAGAGGGAAGCCAGAACCAAGAAGTACAGCTTTTCACTCAACGCAGCCCTGATGTTGGTGGCCTGGGCAAGCTTGAGGTCTGACAGAATCTCTCCAAAACTTCCAAGAGGCCAGTCCATCATTGTGAGATAAGCCACAGCCAGGAAATAGAAGTCTGAGCCTTAGGGTGTCAGGATGGCATCTGAGTTTAACCCGAAGTGCGCTCCAAGCTCTGAGGGTTTGTTTGCCTTTACTTATTCTGTAAGACACAAACTGGGAATTTTCCAATGTGGGGGGTGACCCAACTTAATTAAGGAGAAATGGTATTAGTGTAGGTCAGATCAGCACAAAATAGTAAAGTAAAGCAGAAGTTAGCCTGTCAAGGCCTCCCTTCCAGTTCTTTACACAAGAGGAGAAATAAAGGGGCATTTGCTGCTAGTCAACTAGAACTAGAGAGTTCCTGCCTAGAAAATAGCCATGACCTTAACTGAAGGACACTGAGCTGAGTTCAGTTGTATTTTCAGAGAGTCTGATGTCCTCTGAATGAGAAGTCATATAGGTGTGCCAAGTATTTTACTGATGCCCAGGACAAGTCTCCATCCTCTCTGCACAAAATAGAGGGAGGGGAGGTGGGCAGGAAGAGGATCTGTGCTCTGGGAAAGACTTCACGCTCGAAGCCTGAGGCCCTGCTTCTAGCAAATCACCAAAAATTCAAAATCAGTAGGCAGCTGAGCCTGGCCAAAACATGTTCTGAAAAGAACTTGCTGTATCCACTCGCAGGCTCCCTTTGGTTTTTTCCCAAGAAGCGGAGAAAACCTTGGACTGTAACAGCTCTGGGCCGGGAAAACATTCTGCCTCCTGAAGACAAGTCAGCACGTGTACACGTGCCAAGAAGCTCCAGACCCTGACCCGCATTGGCACGTAACTCCCTAAATCCCACTTAGCCGGGACAAGGTGATGCTTGACTCTGGCACGGGAGCAGCAAATATGCATCAAAGCTAAATCTCTCCCACTTTGAACTTCAACAAGTCCTGCAGACTTTTGTCCACAGTCTGTTACTTGGGTTAGTTCTAGATTACTTATCCAGTTGTTGGGTTTCTTCTGCTAAATTATAAGCTCTTTTCTTCGTTATGTCCTCTGTAGCACTGAGGGCACAGGACAGGTCTTAGTGAATAGTTAACCGAGGGCACAGGGCAGGTCTTAGTGAATAGTTAAATTGATTAGATACACGTGATTCCACTGCTGGAGGTCGTTTAGGTTAGCCCTGAAAACCTGACCTCTGCACATCCTTTAAGTGAATGTTCTACAGGATAATCACCAGGGCCTCGTGCATCCTGGTGTTGCCTGGACAGAGCATGCCTTGCATGGGGAATCTGGGAGATGTGCTTTTGGACTGATAATCGTGTGTAGCAGAAAAAGGAGAGAAGGATGGGAGGTTCTGTGATCTGCAAAATAATTTTGTTTATGCTAACTTACTCATCTGCTCTGCATTACAACACTGAGCAGTGCTGATTTTACAGAGGAAGGAACCAAAGTTTATAAAGCCGTGAGAAACTGAATCGGAGTAAAATTGGAACTTGGATCTGACAGACTCTGGATCCTGGGCTCTCTCCGGCGCAGCACAATCCTCCTTAGGGAGAGGAGTCAAGGGGAGGGCATCTTCAGTCCTGCTCCATGCCCTGGCCTCTGGCTCCTGCATACAGGTCCCCCTACCTGCCAGCCCCTCGCCTTCCCTCAGCCTTGGGCAAGGGTTCAGTGCAGCAGAAAAGCCCCAGCAAAGACTCTCATTTCTCACAAAAGCTTTGCATCCAAATCTGGAGCTAGTCGTGGCCTTCCAAACATATTGCATGTATTTATAGAAAAAGAATCTGATAAGGAAGGGGATTTCCTGAAGAGAAGGAGAAAGGAAATCTAGGGATGTCCCCTGGACTCACTCTGTTCACATGTGCAATGCTGGCTTCATCAGGCAAACTTGAACTTACACCTTGGGAATATTGAAAACAATTAATATAGAAAAGGAGCAAGGTGGGTCTTCAAAAAGGAGTCTCATATGTCATTTGAGGTGTGGTTGCTAAGGAATCAGCTCCAAATCTTGTATTTGATCAACAGCTGCGACTCCAGACCATTCAGTTTTGCTTTTCCTCCAGTGAGTTTCTTTAAAACCAAAGTAACAATCCTGACATCCTGCCATTTGACATAACAACAGCCATAATCATAGCTGACAATTATACGGTACTTATAATGCATGAGGCATTGTTTTGATTTTATTCTCACAGTTACCCTATGAGCTGGCTACTATTGTATCCCCATGTCATAGATGAGGAAACTGAGGCATGAGTATCTTGCCCAAAGTCACAGGACAAATAAGTGGTAGAGCCAGGATTCAAACCTAGGCAATTTGACCCCAGTGTGTGCACCTAACAGGTCTAGGAGAGACATACTACAGTCGTCCCTCAGTATGCACGGGGATTGGTTCCAGGACACACCCATCCCCCCACTCCCCTCCCCTCCTCCCCTTCAGATAGCAAAATTTGTGGATGCTTAAGTCCCTTATATAAAATGGCTTAGTATTTGCATATAACCTACACACATCCTCACGTATACTCGCAATACCTAATACAATGTAAATAGTTGTAAATACAATGCAAATGCTATGTAAATAGTTGCCAGTGTGGCAAACATTTGCTTTCTTGAATTTTTTTTCCGAATATTTTTGGTCTGCGTTTGGTTGAATCCACAGATACAGAACCTGGGAGGGTCAATAGTTCTCTGAGTTACAAGGGTATTATAGAAAGAATATCAAATGCATCATCATAAATACAACACAGCTGTGGTGGCATCATTGTGTCAGCATCTTTCTTCTTGCCTTTGCTGAAATTGTTAAAAAAAAAAAAAAAGGAAGGAAGGAATTCAGAGTCCAGTGCCCTTAAGATGAAGTAACATCTGGTCCCTAAGGTTAACTACTCTAATAATCTCTGTATTTAGGTCAGGTTTGTAGACTGGCACTCAGAGTGACTCCTGGCCCTTGATCAGTCCAAGTGTGTAAAACAGTAGATCCTTTCATTGTCAGCAACCAAGCAGGGATTGGTGAAGACGGCAATAGATAAGACTTCAGGTAAGAGGGAAAGGCTGGAATTGATTCTTGTCATTTATATCACTTGCTGCAGGAGAAACAGGATATTCCTAATTCTTTGTTCTGTTCAGAAACATTTCCCCAATAACTGCTTTCACAGCAAACTGTGGCCATTTTTGCTCCAAAGACTCACTCTAGAAGCTCTTTAGATTTCTGGCGAGATATGATGGGTTTAACACAAGCCTAATACATCTAATAAAATGTCAGTACTAGAATGTCAGGAATAAATAAGTCAATGGTCCAAAAGACCAAATGAATGATATAACATCTCTTTAGCTTAAAAAAAAAAGAATGGGTAAGATATGATGCACAATGGAGACTCAGCCACCTAAACCCCTGCAAGAGTAAACAACAAAGAACAGAGCATCAGTTTGCTCCCTGGAGCCCTAGAAAGGCTGGTCTTGAAGTCATCAAGTAACACGGAAGGTTGCTGAGCCATGGAACTGAAAATGTGGATGAAAGACTGTGTACACAGTGCGGCTGCTCTCATTTTCTCTGTATAGCCAGGCAGATTACCTACCACGGCCAAAAAAAAAAAAAGGCACTGTGGATGTGCCATTCCAGGCATCTAAGATGGCAGATGCCATGTTTTTGTGTTTGTTAAGCCTTGCAGAGTTTGCTACAGTGAGTGAAATGAACAAAGTGAAAGACTAAAAATTATAAGACAAAACGCACAAAAATGAGAAAAAAACAAAAAGTTGGAAGGAGAGAAAAGGTAACCAGCAGTTTATACTTGGCTTAATTACTGAAATAATCACATAGCAGTTTATGAGGGATTTCAAGAGATAGTTAAGGTAATTTGGAGAGTTTATTCTCATTCCATATAAATATATCTATGTATATAAAAATAACATTATATATGTATATATTTGCATATATATTTATAGTAAGTTATATATATGTATGTATGTATATTCTACAGGTATTCCAAAATGTTAGCAGTGATGGGTATTATGGTGTTGATACTGGTATTGTTTTTTTTTTATTATTATTTTTTTCTTTCCCTCTTGCGTCTCCCTCCCTCCCACCCTCCCTATCCCACCCCTCCAGGCGGTCACAAAGCACCGAGCTGATCTCCCTGTGCTATGCGGCTGCTTCCCACTAGCTATCTAACTTACGTTTGGTAGTGTACATATGTCCATGCCTCTCTCGCGCTTTGTCACAGCTTACCCTTCCCACTCCCCATATCCTCAAGTCCATTCTCTAGAAGGTCTATATCTTTATTCCTGTCTTACCCCTAGGTTCTTCATAACATTTTTTTTTCTTAAATTCCATATATATGTGTTAGCATACGGTATTTGTCTTTCTCTTTCTGACTTACTTCACTCTGTATGACAGACTCTAGGTCTATCCACCTCCTTACAAATAGCTCAATTTCGTTTCTTTTTACGGCTGAGTAATATTCCATTGTATATATGTGCCACATCTTCTTTATCCATTCATCCGATGATGGACACTTAGATTGTTTCCATCTCTGGGCTATTGTAAATAGAGCTGCAATGAACATTTTGGTACATGACTCTTTTTGAATTATGGTTTTCTCAGGGTATATGCCAGTAGTGGGATTGCTGGGGCATATGGTAGTTCTATTTGTAGTTTTATAAGGAACCTCCATGCTGTTCTCCACAGTGGCTGTATCAATTTACATTCCCACCAACAGTGCAAGAGCGTTTCCTTTTCTCCACACCCTCTCCAGCATTTATTGTTTCTAGATTTTTTGATGATGGCCATTCTGACTGGTGTGAGATGATATCTCATTGTACTTTTGATTTGCATTTCTCTAATAATTAATGATGTTGAGCATTTTTTCATGTATTTGTTGGAAGTCTGTATATCTTCTTTGGAGAAATATCTATTTAGGTCTTCTGCCCATTTTTGGATTGGGTTATTTGTTTTTTTGTTATTGAGCTTCATGAGCTGCTTTAAATTTTGGGAGATTAATCCTTTGTCAGTTGATTCATTTGCAAATATTTTCTCCCATTCTGAGGGCTGTCTTTTGGTCTTGTTTATGGTTTCCTTTGCTGTGCAAAAGCTTTGAAGTTTCATTAGGTCCCATTTGTTTATTTTTGTTTTTATCTCCATTACTCTAGGAGATGGGTCAAGAAGGATCTTGCTGTGATTTATGTCATAGAGTGTTCTGCCTATGTTTTCCTCTAAGAGTTTGATAGTTTCTGGCCTTACATTTAGGTCTTTAATCCATTTTGAGCTTATTTTTGTGTATGGTGTTAGGGAGTGATCTAATCTCATACTTTTACATGTACCTGTCCAGTTTTCCCAGCACCACTTATTGAAGAGGCTGTCCTTTCTCCACTGTACGTTCCTGCCACCTTTATCAAAGATAAGGTGACCATATGTGCATGGGTTTATCTCTGGGCTTTCTATCCTATTCCATTGATCTATCTTTCTGTTTTTGTGCCAGTACCATACTGTCTTGATTACTGTAGCTTTGTAGTATAGTCTGAAGTCAGGCAGCCTGATTCCTCCAGCTCCATTTTTTGTTCTCAAGATTGCTTTGGCTATTCGGGGTCTTTTGTGTTTCCATACAAATTGTGAAATTTTTTGTTCTAGTTCTGTGAAAAATGCCAGTGGTAGTTTGATAGGGATTGCATTGAATCTATAGATTGCTTTGGGGAGTAGAGTCATTTTCACAATGTTGATTCTTCCAATCCAAGAACATGGTATATCTCTCCATCTGTTTGTATCATCTTTAATTTCTTTCATCAGTGTCTTATAATTTTCTGCATACAGGTCTTTTGTCTCCTTAGGTAGGTTTATTCCTAGATATTTTATTCTTTTTGTTGCAATGGTAAATGGGAGTGTTTTCTTGATTTCACTTTCAGATTTTTCATCATTAGTGTATAGGAATGCCAGAAATTTCTGTGCATTAATTTTGTATCCTGCTACTTTACCAAATTCATTGCTTAGCTCTAGTCGTTTTCTGGTAGCATCTTTAGGATTCTCTACATATTATATCATGTCATCTGCAAACAGTGACAGCTTTACTTCTTCGTTCCCGATTTGGATTCCTTTTATTTCCTTTTCTTCTCTGATTGCTGTGGCTAAAACTTCCAAAACTACGTTGAATAAGAGTGGTGAGAGTGGGCAACCTTGTCTTGTTCCTGATCTTAGTGGAAATGCTTTCAGTTTTTCACCATTGAGGACTATGTTGGCTGTGGCTTTTTCATATATGGCCTTTATTATGTTGAGAAAAGTTCCCTCTCTGCCTAGTTTCTGTAGGGTTTTTATCATAAATGGGTGTTGAATTCTGTTGAAAGCTTTCTCTGCATCTATTGAGATGATCATATGGTTTTTATCCTTCAATTTGTTAATATGGTGTATCACGTTGATTGATTTGCGTATATTGAAGAATGCTTGCATTCCTGGAAAAAACCCACTTGATCATGGTGTATGATCCGTTTAATGTGCTGTTGGATTCTGTTTGCTAGTATTTTGTTGAGGATTTTTGCATCTATGTTCATCAGTGATATTGGCCTGTAGTTTTCATTTTTTGTGACATCCTTGTCTGGCTTTGGTATCAGGGTGATGGTGTCCTCGTAGAATGAGTTTGGCAGTGTTCCTCCCTCTGGTATATTTTGGAAGAGTTTGAGAAGGATAGGTGTTAGCTCTTCTCTAAATGTTTGATAGAATTTGCCTGTGAAGCCATCTGGTCCTGGGCTTTTGGTTTTAGGAAGATTTTTAATCACAGTTTCAATTTCAGTGCTTGTGATTGGTCTGTTCATATTTTCTATTTCTTCCTGATTCAGTCTTGGCAGGTTGTACATTTCTAAGAATTTGTCCATTTCTTCCAGGTTGTCCATTTTATTGGCATAGAGTTGCGTGTAGTGATCTCTCATGATCTTTTGTGTTTCTGCAGTGTCAGTTGTTACGTCTCCTTTTTCATTTCTAATTCTATTGATTTGAGTCTTCTCCCTTTTTTTCTTGATGAGTCTGGCTAATGGTTTATCAATTTTGTTTATCTTCTCAAAGAACCAGCTTTTAGTTTTATTGATCTTTGCTATTGTTTCCTTCATTGCTTTTTCATTTATTTCTGATCTGATTTTTATGATTTCTTTCCTTCTGCTAACTTTGGGGTTTTTTTGTTCTTCTTTCTCTAATTGCTTTAGGTGCAAGGTTAGGTTGTTTATTCGAGATGTTTCCTGTTTCTTAAGGTGGGCTTGTATTGCTATAAACTTCCCTCTTAGAACTGCTTTTGCTGCATCCCATAGATTTTGGGCTGTTGTGTCTCCATTGTCATTTGTTTCTAGGTATTTTTAAATTTCCTCTTTGATTTCTTCAGTGATCACTTCGTTATTAAGTAGTGTATTGTTTAGTCTCCATGTGTTTGTATTTTTTACGGATCTTTTCCTGTAATTGATATCTAGTCTCATAGTGCTGTGGTCAGAAAAGATACTTGATACAATTTCAGTTTTCTTAAATTTACCAAGGCTTGATTTGTGACCCAAGATATGATCCAAGAGAATGTTCCATGAGCACTTGACCCAAGAGAATGTTCCATGAGCACTTGAGAAAAATGTGTATTCTGTTGTTTTTGGATGGAATGTCCTATAAATATCAACTAAGTCCATCTTTTTTAATGTATCATTTAAAGCTTGTGTTTCCTTATTTATTTTCATTTTGAATGATCTGTCCATTGGTGAAAGTGGGGTGTTAAAGTCCCCTACTACGAATGTGTTGCTGTCGATTTCCCCTTTTATGGCTGTTAGTATTTGTCTTATGTATTGACATGCTCCTGTGTTGGGTGCATAAATATTTACAATTGTTATATCTTCTTCTTGGATTGATCCCTTGATCATTATGTAGTGTCCTTCTTTGTGTCTTCTAATAGTGTTTATTTTAAAGTCTATTTTGTCTGATATGAGAATTGCTACTCCAGCTTACTTTTGGTTTCCATTTGCATGAAATATCTTTTTCCATCCCCTTACTTTCAGTCTGTATGTGTCTCTAGGTCTGAAGTGGGTCTCTTGTAGACAGCAAATATATGGGTCTTGTTTTTGTATACATTCAGCCAGTCTGTGTCTTTTGGTGGGAGCTTTTAGTCCATTTACATTTAAGGAAATTATCGATATGTATGTTCCTATTCCCATTTTCTTAATGGTTTTGGGTTCGTTATTGTAGGTCTTTTCCTTCTCTTGTGTTTCTTGTCTAGAGAAGTTCCTTTAGCATTTGTTGTAAAGCTGGTTTGGTGGTGCTGAACTCTGTCAGCTTTTGCTTGTCTGTAAAGGTTTTAATTTCTCCATCAAATCTGAATGACATCCTTGCTGGGTATAGTAATCTTGGTTGCAGGTTTTTCTCCTTCATCCCTTTAAATATGTCCTGCCAGTCCCTTCTGGCTTGCAGAGTTTCTGCTGAAAGATCAGCTGTTAACCTTATGGGGATTCCCTTGTGTGTTATTTGTTGTTTTTCCCTTGCTGCTTTTAATACGCTTTCTTTGTATTTAATTTTTGACAGTTTTGATTAAAATGTGTCTTGGTGTATTCCTCCTTGGATTTATCCTGTATGGGACTCTCTGTGCTTCCTGGACTTGATTAACTATTTCCTTTCCCATATTAGGGAAGTTTTCAACTATAATCTCTTCAAATATTTTCTCAGTCCCTTTCTTTTTCTCTTCTTCTTCTGGAACCCCTATAATTCGAATGTTGGTGCGTTTAATGTTGTCCCAGAGGTCTCTGAGACTGTCCTCAGTTCTTTTCATTCTTTTTTCTTTATTCTGCTCTGCAGTAGTTATTTCCACTATTTTATCTTCCAGGTCACTTATCCGTTCTTCTGCCTCAGTTATTCTGCTATTGATCCCATCTAGAGTATTTTTCATTTCATTTATTGTGTTGTTCATCATTGTTTGTTTCATCTTTAGTTCTTCTAGGTCCTTGTTAAATGTTTCTTGCATTTTGTCTATTCTATTTCCAAGATTTTGGATCATCTTTACTATCATTATTCTGAACTCTTTTTCAGGTAGACTGCCTATTTCCTCTTCATTTCTTAGGTCTGGTGGGTTTTTATCTTGCTCCTTCATCTGCTGTGTGTTTTTCTGTCTTCTCATTTTGCTTATCTTACTGTGTTTGGGTTCTCCTTTTCGCAGGCTGCAGGTTTGTAGTTCCCGTTGTTTTTGGTGTCTGTCCCCAGTGTCTAAAGTTGGTTCAATGGGTTGTGTAGGCTTCCTGGTGGAGGGGACTAGTGCCTGTGTTCTGATGGATGAGGCTGGATCTTGTCTTTTTGGTGGGCAGGTCCACCTCTGGTGGTGTGTTTTGGGGCGTCTGTGGACTTATTATGATTTTAGGCAGCCTCTCTGCTAATGGGTGGGGTTATGTTCCTGTCTTGCTAGTTTTTTGGCATAGGGTGTCCAGCACTGTAGCTTGCTGGCCGTTGAGTGAAGCTGGGTGCTGGTGTTGAGATGGAGATCTCTGGGAGATTTTCGCCGTTTGATATTATGTGGAGCTGGGAGGTCTCTTTTGGACCAGTGTCCTGAAGTTGGCTCTCCCACCTCAGAGGCACAGCACTGACTCCTGGCTGCAGCACCAAGAGCCTTTCATCCACATGGCTCAGAATAAAAGGGAGAAAAAGTAGAAAGAAAGAATTGGTAGAAGAAGAAAGAAAGAAAGTAAGAAAGAAAGAGAGAGAGAAAGAGAGGGAGGGAGGGAGGGAGGGAGGAAGGAAGGAAGAAAGAAGGGAGGGAAGGAGGGAGGGAGGGAGGAAGGAAGGAAGGAGGAAAGGAAGAAAAAAGAAAGAAGATAAAGTAAAATAAAATAAAGTAAAATAAAATATAATAAAGTTATTAAAATAAAAAATAAGAGAAAAAAAAGAAAAGAAATTTAAAAAAAAAAGGACGGATAGAACCCTAGGACAAATGGTGGAAGAAAAGCTATACAGACAAAATCTCACACAGAAGCATACACATACACACTCACAAAAAGAGGAAAAGGGGAAAAAATCATAAATCTTGCTCTCAAAGTCCACCTCCTCAATTTGGGATGATTCCTTGTCTATTCATGTATTCCATAGATGCAGGGTACTTCAAGTTGATTGTGGAGCTTTAATCCGCTGCTCCTGAGGCTGCTGGGAGAGATTTCCCTCTCTTCTTTGTTCACACAGCTCCCGGGGGCTCAGCTTTGGATTTGGCCCCGTCTCTGTGTTTAGGTCGCCGGAGGGTGTCTGTTCTTCGCTCAGACAGGACGGGGTCACAGTAGCAGCTGATTCAGGGGCTCTGGCACACTCAGGCCGGGGGAATGGAGGGGTATGAATGCGGGGCGAGCCTGCGGCTGCAGCGGCTGGCGTAACATTGCACCAGCCTGGGGCTCGCCCTGTGTTCTCCCAGGGAAGTTGTCCCTGGATCCCGGGACCCTGGCAGTGGCGGGCTGCACAGGCTCCGTGGAAGCAGGGTGTGGAGAGTGACCTGTGCTCACACACAGGCTTCTTGGTGGCGGCAGCAGCAGCCTTAGCATCTCATGCCCGTCCCTGTGGTCCGCGCTTTTAGCCGCGGCTCGCGCCCGTCTCTGGAGCTCCTTTAAGCCACGCTCTTAATCCCCTCTCCAGGTACGTGGGAAATTTCTTGCCTTTTGGGAGGTCTGAGGTCGTCTGCCAGCGTTCAGTAGGTGTTGTTCCACGTGTAGATGTATTTCTGGTGTATCTGTGTGGAGGAAGGTGATCTCCGCGTCTTACCCTTCTGCCATCTTCCCGGAAGCCGTTACTGGTATTGTGAATGATCTTGAATTTCACCTTTGTGTTATTATTGTTATAGTTAGAAAAAACACAGTTTTAAAATGAGTTCTTTTTATAAAAACTGTGTTTTCTGTTTACTCTGCCTTTTGCTTTTATAAAATTATAACTTTTTAGAATTGGGAGGGACAGGAGATTAAGATGGTTACCTGAGCACAGGTACCTAAAAATGACAAAAGAGATGCCATGTTTAAAATTAAAAACCCATGGGGACTTCCCTGGTGGTCCAGTGGATAAGACTCCGCACTCCCAATGCAGGGGGCTCAGGTTCAGTCCCTGGTCAGGGAACTAGATCCCACATGCATGCCACAACTAAGAGTTCACATGCCACAATTAAGAGTTCATGTGCCACAACTAAAGAGCCCGTCTGCCTCAAAGGAGGCCACGTGCTGCAACTAAGGAGCCCGCACGCTGCAACTAAGGAGCCCACCTGCCTCAACTAAGACCTGGAGCAACCAAATAAATAAATAAATATTTTAAAAATTAAAAAATAAAATAAAATAACAAACCCACAATATAACTGGAAAAGCTAGAAGAAATATTCTTGGTGGACTAGAAATAAGAAGGAATTCCTGAATGAGAGAAGGCAGCAGGATTGGGATAATAGAGGAAGATGTTTTTCAAAAAGCAAAAGGCTGTTATAGAAGGAACAAGTTGTTCTGGAATGCTCCAAGCCTCCAACCCCAAGCCTGGAGATGGCAGTTATGAGAAGCAAGAGGGGAGCCCAGAGGCTAACGTAGGCGTGACTGTTACAGAAATACAGTAGGAGCAGTCAGATGGGACAAGCTCTGACCCCTCCTTGCCAAAGAGAGATTTCTGCCTTCAGGCAGGAGAAATGAATGAGAGCTTTGGAAGAATGCTTTGGAAAGATCCAGAAAGAATGGGGAATCCCTATACCCAGAACACTAACTACTGGCACACCCCTCCTGACAGCAAGTCCCATTCCTG
>NW_006769699.1:688917-700168 GCF_000442215.2 Lipotes vexillifer | reverse complement strand
AAGTCCCATCCCTGCTTGAGAATACTAGGAAGCAGAGAAAGCATTCATAGGCAGGCTCCAAGGAGATTCCAGCTACAATGATGAGCTCCCAGCTAAGAATCGTCAGTCATTTGGGGAAAAAAAACAACAGTATCCTGAATAGTGGTACCAAACTCAATAAGTGGAAGTATTTCTTCTGAGGACCTAGAGTAATCTTGTGAGAGATTAGAGGGGATATAGCATCCCTGAAACTGACGGCCCTTTTTTTTTTTTTAAAGAAAATTACTAGAAGCTTGGACATAAGAACTATGAGGGTCAAAACAAGAATCTGCAGGATCGAGTCTCTATTTCCCTTTCTACTGCTTTCCTGACCGTCTCTGCACGGACAGGGAACTATCTTGTCAAGCAGTCTATTCCATTGTAGGCGAGCACGAATTTAAAAGTTGAACAGTTCTCTCTTAAATTGAATCTTGTCTCTTTGCTCTCAAACCCACTGGTCCTGGGTCTTCCGCTGAAGCAAAACTAAGTTGGCTTCCTCTTCTACGAGAAAGCCTTTCAAATATTTGCAAGCATTTATTATGTCTCTCTCTTTAGTCTTCTTGTCTCCAAGCTAAACAATCAATTCACTCAATTGTTTTTATCTGACAGCTTCCAGACTCTTTATTCTTCTGCTCTTTCTTGATTATTCTTAATACCTAGGATAGAGGCTACTTAAATCAAGCCTGAAATTGCACATGAGATTTCAGATGCGGCCTAATTTTCCCACAGCAATATTATTACTTCCTCTGGTTACTCAACTGCTATTAATAACATCTAAGCTGACATGAGTATGGTGCTTTCCTTGAAGAATTCCAGGAAATGAGTAAGTAGGTCTGTTTCTCTAATGTTTACTATTAGGTTCATCTCTCTAGTAAATATTTAATAACCACAAGTTGTGCTCCAGAGACTATACTGGATGCTACTGGGGCTTTGAGGATGAATGCCGCATAGTTGCTGCCCTCAGGAGCTTACAGTTTAGTAGGAAACTTAAGATACATATATAAATAACCTCCAACGTAGAAAGTGTAAGAGATGATGGAATAGGACAGTTATGGAGCTAGGGGATCCAAAGGAGATGCATAATCTAAATACAGAAATCCTTCCCAATAAACGCTATCTTAAGAGGCTGAGGGCAGAGCTCTTACTGTCCAGGTTCCTTGACCAGACTTGCCCAGCAGTCTCTTCCAGGTACCAACTCAGTTCCACTGCTCGGTATGGGTCCCTGTTTGTCCTTATCATTCCCTCCTGAGCTTGAAAATAGCCTGAGACGCCTGGCTTTACGAATCAGCCCTGGGCTTCCCTGGTGGCGCAGTGGTTGAGAGTCCACCTGCCGATGCAGGGGACACGGGTTCGTGCCCCAGTCTGGGAGGATCCCACGTGCCGCAGAGCGGCTGGGCCCGTGAGCCATGGCCGCTGAGCCTGCGCGTCCAGAGCCTGTGCTCCGCAACGGGAGAGGCCACAGCAGTGAGAGGCCCACGTACCGCAAAAAAAAAAAGAATCAGCCCTTCCAGCGAGGTCACTTCTGGGTAAATGTCCAAAAATATTGAAAGCAGGAACTCAAACAGATATTTGTACAACCATGTTCATTGCAGCATTATTCATAATGGTCAAAAGGTACAGGCAACCCAAGTGTCCATCAACGAATAAATGGATAAACAAAATGTTGTCTGTACGTACAATGGAATATTTTTCAGCCTTAGAAAGGAAAGTAATTCTGACACATGCTACAACATGGGTGAACCTTGAATACATTATTCTAAGTGAAATGAACCAGTTACAAAAGGGCAAATACTGTATGATTCCACCTAAATAAGGTACGTATAGTAGTCAATTCATTGAAACATAAAGCAGAATTGTGGTTGCCAGGGGATGGAGCAGGAGGGCAATGGGGAGTTGGTATTTAATGGGCACTGAGTTTTCATTTTGCAAGATGAAAAATGTTCTGGAGATGGGTGGTGGTGTTGGTTGTACAACAATCAGAGTATATTTGACGCTATTGAACTGGACATTTAAAACTGATTAAAATTGGGCTTCTCTGGTGGCGCATTGGTTAAGAATCCGCCTGCCAATGCAGGGGACATGGGTTTGAGCCCTGGTCCGGGAAGATCCCACATGCTGCAGAGGAACTAAGCCCATGGGCCACAACTACTGCGCCTGTGCTCTAGAGCCTGTGAGCCACAACTACTGAGCCCACGTGCCATAACTACTGAAGCCTGCTTGCCTAGAGCCTGTGCTCCACAGCGAGAAGCCACCACAATGAGAAGCCCACGCATGTAACAAAGAGTAGCCCCCGCTCGCCACAACTAGAGAAAGCCTGCGCAGAGCAATGAAGACCCAACGCAGCCAAAAGTAAAATAAAAAATTTTTTAAAAAGATTAAAATGATGGGACTTCCTGGGTTGCACAGTGGTTAAGAATCCGCCTGCCAGTGCAGGGGACACGGGTCTGAGCCCTAGTCCGGGAAGATCCCACATGCCACGAAGCAACTAAGCCCATGTGCCACAACTACTGAGCCCACAAGCCACAGCTACTAAGCCCACATGCCACAACTAGTGAAGGCTGCACACCTAGAGGCTGTGCTCTGCAGCAAGGGAAGCCACCGCAATGAGAAGCCCATGCACCACAACGAAGAGTAGCCCCTGCTCACCGCAACTAGAGAAAGCCTGCGCGCAGCAATGAAGACCCAGTGCAGCCAAAACTAACTAAATAAATAAATTATTTATTTTTTTAAAAAATGATTAAAATGGTAAGTTTTATGTTACATGTATTGTACTACAATAAAAAAAAGCATCAGCTTATCCTTGGCCCTTAGATAGCACAGCATTCAATTCTTCACCCCTTTTCCTGGCTCTGATCCTCAATTTTGCCCTTCCTTTTAAGGCCTGTTTTGACTTAGAGATACTCCTGACACAGGGCTGTCTCAGGGCTGCTGTGACAGTGACAAATGTTAACCAGTGTGTTCCCAGAGCAGAGACTTGTCTTCAGGGACCACAGCCAACTAACTAATGCTAGAATCTTCTAGAGCGAGACTCACATGCCACTCGTGGTCTCATCTGCCCATAAACCTGCAGGGCACAGGCCCATCAGTTAACCAACAGCATGTTTGGCTGTAGTCTGGACTGAGCCTGAAGTGAATGGCCCCTGTCCCCATTCCTGCCAATCTGACATTTTTCAGAGAAACTCATTTTGAAAGAGGCTATTTGCCCAGCATTCCATCCTCCATTCCCAGGAGAGGACCTCACCCTCAGAGTTTTCAAGTTGGTAAACGAGCCAACAGACTTGCAGAAACTGAAGTGACGGTGTCATAAAGAGCAGTCTATTAATGCATTTTGACAAGGGTTGTTTAATTTGAATTATTTATGATGGTTTACAGTTCGCTAGAGACTGGCCACAATTCATGCAATAGGAGGCCATCAGCAGAATAACCTGAGACCTTGGCTTACCTCTCAACTGTCAAATCCTTCTTACTAGGAAGGGAGAGTCTTTTCAAGAAAGAAGAATTATTCATTAATTCAATAAATATTTATTGATATTGGTAGGATAGTTACATGGTGTGTGGTAATAAAAGGGTTATGATAATAAATGATACTGATTAAGTGAAAATCCACTGGTTATAGGTCCATAAACATTCTGCTTTTATACGAAGACTATTTCACCACAGTCTTATAGACCCCAAAGCAATTGTATCTCCAAGGTATTCAGGGGGCAATTGGTGGCATCTTATGGGCTGCATTGTGTCCCCTCCCCTCAAATTCATATGTTGGAATCCTTACCCTCAGTACCTCAGAATATATTTAGAGATAAGGTCTTTAAGGAGATAATTAACTTCAAGTGTGGTCCTTAATATGGGCTTAATCCAATACGGCTAGTGTCCTTATGAGATTAGGACGCAGACACACAGAGGAAAGACCATGTAAGGATACAGGGAGAAGACGGCCGTCTACAAGCCAAGGAGAGAGGCCTCCAGAGAAACCAACCCTGCCCTCACTTAAGACTTCTAGCCTCCAGAATTATGAAGAATTAAATTTCTGTTGCTTAAGCCACCCAGTCTGTGTATGTTGTTATGGCAGCCCTAGCAGTGATACACTCCATCATTGCCCAATCCACTTCTCTGACGCCTTAATAATCCCATTCCCTTCAGTGACATCATATCCAAGACATTAGGATGGAACTGCTTGGATTTATGAAGGACCCGAAGGAACACACAGCTCATAAATCTTCCTAGCAACACAGTGTGCCTGAGGAAGAAAAATACATGGTGGAAGGGGGTGGGGATGTACCGTGTTACAGCTCAGCAAGCTGTGGATCTACTGAAAAAGCATATTTGTTATTACTCACATTTCCTCCCGGAGTAGGACTCTTCCAGCTTAAGAAGGCTTCCCGGAGCTGGCATTGCTGCACTAAAAGCTGAACAGCCAGGCATCTATTTGCCCCTGTTGCAAGCAATTCACTGAGATTGTGCAGTGAACAGTCTAAATAAGGACAGTGTCCTCTAAATAAGGACCTCACTTTAATTAGGATTTACATGAACATGAAAACTCCTAAACTTTCATCCCAAAAGAAGGATGCCATTTCCAGCAGCCAGAGAATGTAGGTGGGTAGCTCCTGAGTTTTGCACTCCTAAAACGTCTGCCTTGTATTTCTTCTCGTTCACAACCACATCCAACACACCCCACGGGAGGAGCCATATGGCCATACCGCCCACTCGGCCTGGCCATGCCAAGATTCACTTTTGCTTCTTTGGGGAACATTACAGCCTCCAGGCTGAGATGCCTAGAGCATGATTCTTTGGCTCAAGCATGATTCTGGTGCTATGGACTCTACCTATCGCCCAAATTTGCCAGGATTTGGAACTGTTTTCTCAGCTTTTCCCTAATTTCTTGAGCCCTATGCCCTGTGTGCATCTATAACCACCCCTCCACTCCGGGTATGCCCATGGCTGCTCTCCTGACACTTGGATATTAACTTCCAATTCTCATCTGCTCACCTGGAAGGTGCCCATGAGTTTTCCTATTTGAGGGTTACAAGCCTGTCACTGGTGCCCTGGTTAATACTGACTACCTTTCTAGATCTGGTAAGAACTCCCCAGGCTAAACAAACTCTTTACCCCTTTTTTTTTTAAAGCTATTTAACTGCCCCAAATCTGGCCAACATTTAAATATTTCTCCCTTCTCATCTTGTATAAGGAGTCTTTTTTTTTTTGGCGGCATCGGGTCTTAGTTTTGGCATGTGGAATCTTTGTTGCGGCATGCTGGATCCTCTGCTGCGGCATGTCGGGTCCCTGTTGCGGTGCATGGGCTTCTCTCTAGTTGTGGCCCGTGCACTCAGTAGTTGCAGCATGCAGGCTTAGCTGCCCTGCGGCATGGGGGATCTCAGTTCCCCGACCAGGTATCAAACCCGTGTCCCCTGCATTGGAAGGCGGATTCTTGTTTTGTTTTGTTTTTTGGCTGTGTTGGGTATTCTTTGCTGCACACGGGCTTTCTCTTGTTGTGGTGAGCGGGGGCTACTCCTCGTTGTGGTGTGCGGGCTTCTCATTTTGGTGGCTTCTCTTGTTGTGCATCACAGGCTCTAGGCAGCGGGCTTCAATAGTTGTGGCTCATGGGCTCTAGAGCGCAGGCTCAGTAGTTGTGCCACACGGGCTTAGTTGCTCCGCGGCATGTGGGATCTTCCCGGACCAGGGCTCGAACCCATGTCCCCTGCATTGGCAGGTGGATTCTTAACCACTGGACCACCAGGGAAGTCCCTGTAGAATGAATCTTTGTGCTCAATTCAGTGGCAAAACAACTTTGATATTTATTGAAAGCCGGGCAAAAGATTCTTCCCTAATGCTGTCTTCCCACAGTATTACTGATAGCAGACCTAAGAATCCAGCGTACTCTCACAATGGAATGTATGTTAGAGGCATCAGAAAACATCATTCACAAAATATAAACTAAGACTAAGAATACTGCTCCCTTTTTTGTTGTTTTTGACTGAAGTGTCGAAATTTATTTTCTCACAATTCTGAAGACTAGATCAGGGTGAGATCAGGATGTTGGCAGGGCCCTTCTGAGGGCCAGGAGAGAAGGATCTGCAGGCCTCTGTCCTTGGCTTGTGGACGGCCATCTTCTCCCTGTGTCCTGTGTGGTTTTCCCTCTGTGTGTGTCTGTGTCCAGAAAGCCTCTTCTTCTGTTTTTTAATTCTTATTGAAAAATAGTTGCTTTACAATGTTGTGTTAGTTTCTACTACTGTACAGCAAAGTGAATCAGCTACACGTATACATCTATGCCCTGTTTTTTGGATTTCCTTCCTATTTAGGTCACCCCAGAGCACTGCGTACAGTTTCCTGGCCTATACAGTTGGTTCTCATTAGTTATCTGTTTTATACATAGTATCAGCAGTGTATATATATCAATCCCAATCTCCCAATTCATCCCACCCTCCCCGTTTTCCTCCTTGGTATCCATATGTTTGTTCTCTACGTCTGTGTCTCTATTTCTGCTTTGCAAATAAGATTGTCTGTACCAATTTTTTCAGATTCCACATACATGCGTTAATATATGATATTTGTTTTTCTCCATCTGACTTACTTCGCTCTGCCTTACAGTCTCTAGGTCCATCCACGTCTCTGCAAATGACCCAGTTTCGTTCCTTTTTATGGCTGAGTAATATTTAAAAAAAAAAGAATGCTGCCCCCAACCTCTGTTGGGAATCACCCCTTTCTGTTTCTGAGGGTCATCAATCCAAACAGCGTAACCTCCTTTCTTTGAAATCAACACTCATCTAAACCCCTCACCAGCTCTTAGACTAGATGATAGGTTTGCTTCTGT
Source organism: Lipotes vexillifer (assembly GCF_000442215.2). Lineage (NCBI taxonomy): Eukaryota > Metazoa > Chordata > Mammalia > Artiodactyla > Lipotidae > Lipotes > Lipotes vexillifer. The sequence continues at coordinate 693,342 of NW_006769699.1, read as the reverse complement.
CATTTTGTCCTTTTTGTTCCCATTTCCTCCTTCCTCTTCCAGTTGGCCACGTACGTGCTTGTGCCACCTAGAATTCTGGGATGCTTTTCTCTGCTTCTCCATTTCCCCACACTTTAGTGCTTTCTGATTGCACCATTTCTGCTTATTCAAAACCAGAGCCTCGTGTGTGCAGATCTGTTTATGCCCAAGGCTGTGCACTGTATGCTGGGAATAGCGTGGATGCTGGCAGCCACAGAGAGTTGCCCTAAGGAACACTAATTGCCACGCTGATAAACTGAGAAATAAGAAATGCCTCAGGGACAATGCCAGACCCATTGAAGGATAGATTCCTTAAAGCACATCTCCAGAAACTTCAATCTTTTAAAGAAAAGTCTTTTTTCTCTTGCCCCAGTTTTTTACTTCCTTTGGCTTCATCCTGTTCTCTTTGACCATTCTAGGCTCGATCATTCCCAGACCTGAACAAGGCATATCAAGCTAAAAAAAAAGAGAGAAAAACCAGCAGTGCCCAGAATCAAGGTCTCTGCTGTTGTCAAGTTCAGGATTAGCTGGAAAAGCCCTGCCTTTCTGGTCTTGTCTCCCTATCGTGAAACGCCATTTTCCCAAGACATTCTTGTAAGCCATGGCCATTCACCAATCAGAAAGCCCAGTGGGGTGATATTTAATTCATGTCTGTCAATCACGACACAAAGAAAAGGCCTTCAGCTGGTCACCGAGAGAATCCTCTGCTATGGAACAAAGAGTCCATGGGGATCTGTGGTCCCAGCCTCGCCCTGCATTCAGGGGCGGGCCGGCACCACTGCTGGCCCTTGCCTGATTTCAGAATAATTGTGGCTTTGGAAGCAGCAAGGCAGATTAAAGAGATTAAATCCAAAGTGCATCCCTCCGACACAGTCAGGGGAGAGTAAGATTGGGACTTTCATGTTTTAGCTCTTCAATCGCAGATCAGCGTGTCCTTGGCATTGGACCTCTGCATCGAATCCAAATATTTGAATTTTAGAGTAACCACTGTCGCCTAGCCCTCTGGACTGGTGGTTGTAGGAGCGCCGTAATTTTTATGTTGACATATCAGCAAAACAAAGCAGCTGAGATGTGAACCTGGTGTACGAAAATGAAAAAGCTTCCCTTCCCTGCTTTGCATTTATCTTTAGAGGTTGGAGGGATATGAATAATAAATAAATGAAATGAAACGCTTCCGTGGCAATTGTCGGTAACACAAACACAGGATTCGAAGGCAGCAGCTGGACAACAAAGGAACAGTGCCTCAAGTTCAAGATTAGCTCACCAAAGCTTTTTTTTTTTTTTTCCCCAAAAACAGTCACGTGGAAATACAGTGTGTTTCCCCCCTCTCCCTGCCCCTCCTGTACCATTAATGGACTCAAAATGATTTTGTATGTTGATGCTAAGTGTCAGGACTTAAGCTGAGGCTCCCTGGTAATGGAAGCCACGTTTCTTTTTACTGCAAGTATCCTTTAAATATATTTTGCATATTATTCATTACAAATACTTTCTCATTTGTTCACTTAATTTTAATGAAGATGAGGGATATTTTACTAGCCCTTTCCTAGGTTCTTTTTACAAATGGGGAGAAAAAACCAGTAAGGGAGGGTGATATAGAAAATAATGAGAGGTTGGGGTAGAGGAACAGAAACAGAAGCAAATGGTTTGGGGGATGGGAAAGGTCTGGTTTTGAATCTCACCATTCTGATTTCTAGCGTTCTGATTTTGGCAAGATCCCTCAACTCTTTGATCTTCAGTTTCCTCTCCTTCTAAATGGAAATAATTCCTTTCTGACAGTAATCTCACGACAATTATAAAGTTAGGTCACACAGGGTAGAGTTCCTGGCACACAGTAGACTCTTAGAAATAGCAGTGTCTTCCTTAAGCCAACAGCACGTTGACTGCAGAAAGGGAACTTCTGCCTCCAAGCAGGATGCCCTGGACCCCTGGGCAAGCTCCACTGACCCTGGCGGCCGACTGGCCTTGCCGGATTTGCTCTATAGGCTGGCCATCCATGGGCTCCCTACCTGCTTCAGGAGCAGGAGCCCTTCCAGAAGTTTCCCTCTCTCTCCTTCACTATACTTGCTGCCTCTCTCATGGAAACTTGGGATGGGAGGAATTTGGGGAAGAGGTTAACCCAGTGTGACCCAGCGCCGCCTTACAGCATGCTCGTATAATCCTAGGCTGCAATTAATGTTTCAAAAGTAGAAAATCTCCTGGAAATTTGTCTTTCAAACATGCCTGCCTTACAAACGGAGAAGCAACAATGGCAGTGTTTAAGTTTTAAAAAATGCACATTGGTATAACCGGCATTTCCTCCGGGTTTGGTCTTTGAACTTGAAGACCCATTTAGCTTTTCCAAAACCTCAGTTGTAAAGTGAGGTGCTTGAATCAGAATATTTTCTTTTTATGTTCTCATTCTTTATGTAGCCTCCAGGTTTAATTACTGTAAACTTGGGAGAATAATACCTCACGTATAAGTTATTGTGGGGCTTAAATGAGAAAACACATGTAGGAGGTGTAAATCTCTCAATCCACAAATTCTGATATAAAAGAACTACATGTATAACTTTCTAAAAATCACATGCTCTCCGATCCCTAAGCCTCTGGTTACTAGAAATTTAACTTCAGATCTTGGGTCTTTCTCCCCACATCCCCAGACAGAGCTCCAGGGCCTTACACAGCACCAGGGTATAGTTGTGGGTGAGGGATTCTAGTCTATCTTTGAGATGTCTATTGCCCTTGCCCACATGGGCCTTTCAGTCACTCTCCTGCCATGCTCCTATGGACTGAAAAAAAAAAAAGCACAACTTAAAAGTTGAGAATTATGTTTTATTTGGCAGAATGACTAAGGACGAAAGCCCAGGAGACAGCCTCTCAGATGGCTCCAAGGGACTCTTCCAAAGAGAAAATGGAGAAGCCAGGAGATATAGGAGTTTTTGCAACATAAAACAGGTAGTGGAAACATCACAGGATTACTGTTAATTAAAGAAAACCCTGACGTCTCAAGTTAATGAATTTCGCGCTATGGGAAGATGCAAGAATCTGGGCTCATTGAAATCATTCCTTTGATAGGCACCTTAGCTGTCGAGGGCCAGCCACCTATGTTTCTCCATCCTGAATCCCCTCAGGGTGCACAGTTGGAGAGGCTGCAGTGGCCTTTGTTTGCTGATATGGCAAGATGACATTCTTCGTCCACATTTGAGATAAGAGCTTCTGTGAGTATGCAGCCGCGCACCTCAGATTGGGACTATTCTGAACCCACGGGCCTGGGCTTGGACGCAGCCAAAACCCAGAATGGGACTTGAACCCATTGTCTTTTAATTGAAATCACACATCTGGTCTCAGGACTTAAATGAAGCTCACGTTCTTTATGTCTCAGCACAGAGAGAATTCAGTGAGAGACAAAATGATAGGTAAGAAGTGGATTTATTTAGAGAGATACACATCCATAGAGAGCGTGACGTTCCTCTCAAAAGGCAAGAACGGCCCTGGGAGAAGCACACTCCACAGAATGTGGGCCATCTCAGAAGGCAAGAGGCCTCGAAATATGGAGTGGTTAGTTTTTACTGGCTGGGTAATTGCTCTTTTCTTTCTTTCTTTCTTTTTTATGAGTTTTATTTATTTATTTATTTTTGGCTGCATTGGGTCTTCGTTGCTGCGCACAGGCTTTCTCTAGCTGCAGTGAGCCGGGGCTACTCTTCGTTGCAGTGCACAAGCTTCTCACTGCGATGGCTTCTCTTGTTGCAGAGCGTGGGCTCTAGAGCACCAGCTCAGTAGTTGTAGCGCACGGGCCCAGTTGCTCCACAGCATGTGGGATCCTTCTGGACCAGGGCTCGAACCATGTTCCCTGCGTTGGCAGGTGGATTCTTAACCACTGCGCCACCAGGGAAGTCCCTGGGTAATTTCATAGGCTCATGAACGGGAGGATTATTCCAACTCTTTTGGAGAAGGGGTGGGGATTTCTAGGAATTGGGCCACCGCCCACTTTTTGGCCTTTTATGGTCAGGCTTGGAACTGTAGTAGCGCCTGTGGGTATGTCATTTAGCATATGCTAATGTATTACAGTGAGTGAATAATGAGGCTCCAGGTCCACTGGAAGTTGAATCTTCCACCATTTTTTGTGGTACGCGGGCCTCTCACTGTTGTGGCCTCTCCCGTTGCGGAGCACAGGCTCCGGAGGCGCAGGCTCAGCGGCCATGGCTCACGGGCCCAGCCGCTCCGCGGCATGTGGGACCCTCCCGGACCGGGGCACGAACCCATCCATGTCCCCTGCATCGGCAGGCGGACTCTCAACCACTGCGCCACCAGGGAAGCCCCTAACCAGTTTTTGATGTATCCTTAACGGCTTTGTCATTCTCTTAAAGGTTGTGCCCTGCCCCCTTCCCTCCTGTCTCAGGCTGAGCAGTCCAGTGCCCGTAGTCTCTT
>NW_006769699.1:681794-688886 GCF_000442215.2 Lipotes vexillifer | reverse complement strand
CCCTGTCTGAAGTCTTGCCCACTTGCTGCCCAGGTCACTGCCAGGAAGCAATTCTTCTTCCCCATGGATCTGGGACCCATATCTCCTCAACACTGACAGTAAGTTCCCCACTGCTACACGTAGCAAGGAAGAGCTTCACAGTCTGGTAGCCACCTATTTCCCAGTACTTCTGCCATCTTTTCACAGGTGTCCTCTACACCAACCATGCCAAGGAACCACCTGCAGCTCATCATGCCTGCCACGTTCTCTCATGCTTTACTGCTTTGCCTTTGCAATCCTTTCTATGTAGGCTATCTTCCCACGCCCTCCTTCCAAGTTAAATCAGCTGTTTTTCATTCTTAAGCTTAAGCTCACTCATCACCTCATTTAAGAAGTCTTGTTTTATGCTGCCTGCAGACACTCTGTGCTACCTGCATGGCACAGAGGTACCGTGGCACCCATTCCAGTGCGTTGGAGTGGCCTGGGTACGGGTCTCTGTTCACTGCTTGCCTCAAAGCAATCTGAATTTCATCTCTGTGTTGCGAGCTCCTGCCTGAAACGTAGCGAGTGCCCAGTGTAGACTGAAGTCAGTTTTCTTCTTTGCTTCAGCCCTGTCTCTTAGCCTTCCTCTTCCCTCTGTTCTCTCCTAACCTCTCTTGCCCTCTGCACTTGAATCCTCGGCGGCACTCTCCACAGTTGAGCCATTTGGCTATTAATGTGACTACCGGGTGACCACAGGTTTGAATGAATTACAGGTTCCCTCTCCCAGCCTTCTAATTACAGAACCAGGAAGGGATCTCAGTGGTCAGTGAGTCCAACGTCCCGTTTAGTGCAGGACCTGCTCTATGGATGGTCCCTCAGTCTTTGCTGAAATAACTAAGTCTTTTTATAGTAAGTGAATATAATGGAAGCATCGTGGAAGATACCAGCGTGTGCGGTAAACATTACCAAGAAGACATCCTGGCTTGTGGGAGCCAGTTCTCTTTGTTGTTGAGAACAGGGCAGTCCAGAACCGATAGAGGCAGAGAAAAAAAGGGACATTCTTTTTTTTTTCTGCAAAGCTTATTTTTCTTTCAGATTACAGTCCAGGTGAAAAGGATGCTTGACTACCTTAATCTTGTGGGCTGTGGCCCGTGGGCTCGTTTTGGCTGGGACTCTACAGGTGAAATGACTACAGCCTTCTGCTCAGCCTGCGAGGAGCCTTTGTTATCTCCACAGCGAGTTTTGGACTCTTACAGTTTTCGAAGAAGAAAAAAAGAGGCAAGGACAGTGGCTCTTTGTGTCTCTCAAAGGCAGCACTGTTTCCTTGGGCTGGCACTGCCCACGGACAACGTGCTGCCCTTCATGCGAGATTGTTTTACTGCCCCGACGCATGGACTGCCTGGTGCCAGCCTTCACACGGGAGAGAAATGCTGGATGCCCCCTGCAACGCCAGCACAACTTACAAAGCAGCGAATGGATATCACCTTTTGATGATGACTGTCAATAATCCATCCTCATCCTCTCCTTGCGTCCCTGTGAAGCAAGTTTCGGGGAGTGCTTCCTGTTACCTGACTGATTTAGGATGCCTGTTGCCTAGAAGTCAACGGTGGTCTTGACCTTAGAAGTGAGTTTCTAAAAATCTCTCTCACATTTCCTTTATTTAGATTCATTTTCAAAAGTTGAAAGTCAATGAACAGCTCAATCTTTGGGAATTATACTGATCTGTTTATTTTTAACTGAAGTGTAGTTGATTTACAGTATTAGATTCAGGTGTACAACATAGTGATTCAATGTTTTTATAGATTATACTCCGTTGAAAGTTGTTACAGGGAATACTTATCTGTTGCCTCAATCGGAACCCTTCATTCGTTGATACATTTCGCAGGCATTTCTGAGGACCAGCTCTGTGCCACACACTGCAGCTGGTGATGAGGTACCAAGAGGAAACACTTCTGTCTTCAGGGAGTTTCTAGGTAACTGACAGTTCACTAGGATAAGTAACGAAGGGGCACTGTGTGCCACGGAGCCCAGAGGAAGGGTCATGGAACACCGCCAGCGGGAGTCATGGAGGCTTCCCGATGTAGGCAGTGACTGAGTTGTCATGTTGGAAAAACAGAAGTCAGCTGGGGGGCTGGCAATGAGGAAGGGCACACAGCGTTGTGAAGGCAGCGAGAAAGCACGGCACGTTTAGGGAACTGAAATTAATTTAAAATAGCTGGAGGGCTTCCCTGGTGGCGCAGTGGTTGAGAGTCCGCCTGCCAACGTAGGGGACACGGGTTCGTACCCTGGTCCGGGAGGATCCCACATGCAGCAGAGCGGCTGGGCCCGTGAGCCATGGCTGCTGAGCCTGCGCGTCTGGAGCCTGTGCTCCGCAACGGGAGAGGCCACAGCGGGGAGAGGGCCGCATACTGCAAAAAAAAAAAAAAAAAAAAAAAAGTAAAATAGCTGGAGTTAGGGGGAGAAGGAGATATTGATGAAAACAGAGATTTTGAAAACAAGCCTTGGGTGCCCTTGGGATTTTCGATTTTATTGTAAAAGTAACTGGGAGCTTTTGAAAGATTTTTGCTGGATGGTGACATGGTCAGGTACACCATACAGACCATGAGTCTGAACAATAAACCAGTCCCACACAGAAGACAGCACATTGCCAGGGGGCCATGCCAGCCCAAGGAACAGTGCTGCCATGAGAGACATAAATGCAAGTTTCAGAAAGCTGGAACTTGTCCTTCATCTGCACTAGACTGTGTTTTTTGGGTAGCTTTTATTCCTGTACCTCTAAAATCTTGCTTAGTAAAAAGTAATAGGTGCTCAATACATGTTTGTTGAATGATGAATGAATGAATGAGATTCTGCCCTCTGGGAGAAGACGGAGCAAGTGTCATCTTTCTTTCATGGGATTTCATACCAGATTTTCTGATACTTAAAGACCACCTTTTCTTTAGTCTTATATTTTCAGGTTCCACACCCTTAGATCCTTCAACTATCCTTCATGTGATGTGATTCTTCCCCGCCATCCTGAGTGACCCTGTTCTCATTTGTCATTGCCCCCTGATTAAAATATGGCCCTCAGAAGTAAATGCAAATCCCCAGGTAAACTCTGGCCTCAAGAAAGGCTTTCAGGGACTCTTCGTGTGATTGCTTTTCAACTCAGTTTCACCTGGTTATTTTCACAATCACTTAACCATAATTACTCGGATCGTGCTTATAGTAAATTGAAATCCTGAAATCTTTCCCATACGTTCTATTTTTAAACCATACCTCCTTCTACGAGAAAAAAAAATTTTTTTTTAATATGTCCCCTCTTTGGGATATATGGTTTACATCGTTTAGACTCAAGTGTAGGGTTATACTTTTAATTCTTTGAAACCTCAACTTGTTTTCTTGGACCCATTGTTACAGACTATTAAGGCCATATTAGCTACATCTTCCAGTCTGCTATCGTTTGTCTGCAAACATAATTGGAGTTCAGTCAGTGTCCTAAATCAAATCACCAGGAGAAATAAACGTTTAACAGACTAGATCCCTGTGGCATGCCAACTAGAAACTTCCCTCAAGTCAGTGTTTTTAAGGATGAGCAAACCCCCCTTGCAAACCCATGCCAGACGTGGAGCAGAGTGAAAAATAAACCATTATTGTCTTGAGCACCTGAGACTTGGGATTTATTTGTAACTAAAACAAAAATTAGCCCATTCTAATATGTGGTTTATCATACACTTATTTTCCTGTACTTTAAGCCGTGACTATTTTTTGTTTTCATCTGTGTCTTCGTTTCTATAGTGATAAATCGGGATTATTCTTCTTACATCTCCTCACTGTTTATTGAACTGTAATAATCCACTCTTCTGATTTTCCAGTGGTTTTTTTTTTCCTGTGAAAGAGTCATATTGTAAGAATCTTTCTTGAATGAATATCAATAGTGGGGCAGTTGGAAGTCATACTTTTTTCATTATATTTGGCAAAGAAAAAGTATACTTCCTTTTAGAGGAGCTCCACCCTTCAGCTGCAACTCATTACTGTCTACCTAAATGCACTTAACTAGCCAGAAAGCAAATGTTTCCCATTACAAATGACATTTATCAGTTAGTCTCAGGAATAGGTTTCCTTCAGAATTGATCTAGTTTGGAAATAACAGTTATGACTCACTACTGGATCTCTCAGTGCTTTCAAAGTGAAGAAACTGCAATGGATGATATGATTAACATTGACCTACTGCATCTTTTGTATGTATATATCAACCATAACATTGATTTTTCCAATAGGACATTTTTTTGGTTACCAGTGTTCCAGTGCCTTCCTGAAGAGGCCTGGTAGCCCTTCGTGTGCATTAATGCTTTACATTTTAAAGTTTTTCATATAACCTTTGTTATTATATTTTTAGAATCTGTTATTTTATTTTGTACTGTTGCTCATAAATTTAATTATATTGTTAAAAAAATGTTTGAGCTAATATCATTCAGACTTTAAACCTGATTGAAATATAGCAAATTCCCAGCTTCCCCAGTGGATTTTGTTCTGAAAATTTGTAGTCTCCTTTTTGCAGCTTGGGTGATATTTCCTAAAAATAATTTTGAAATCCATGATTAGCTTCCACCCTAGCCACCCAAAGCCAATTTAAACCCTAAAGTAGTTGAAATATATATATATAGGTAGATAGATAGATAGTCTGTGTGTGTCATCTTAGAAGACTAATATGTAACAATGTTTGGGAAAACCAATTCTTTGGCATCAAAAAAGGCACACATTTATTTGGAGAAAATGTTTGTTCCCCTAAACTTTCTTATGAGAAAGGAAAAAGATGTAGCAGCGTCAAACGCAGTTAACTGCATATATATATATATATATATATATATATATATATATATATAAAATTTTTTTTTTTTAAGAGTATGGAAGGATAGGACTCTTTCTCCCTCTTCAGGTAGTTGAGGTGATCCTCTTAGAACATCTGGTATGGCCTGAGATGGATGGAAAGACAAAAAAGTCTCTGTAAATCAGATATTTCCTTCAAAATACTTGTAGTTAATTTCATACAGTAGCTTAAAAGATATAGATCCATGTAGAAGCAATATAATGCAAAATTAACTCATATGGGGTCTCACCTCTTCATTCTGACTTTCCACCGTAATGTGTTGATCACTAATAAGAATATCAATCTAATAATAACTTTTTTTTTTTTTTGCGGTACGCGGGCCTCTCACTGCTGTGGCCTCTCCCGTTGCGGAGCACAGGCTCCGGATGCGCAGGCTCAGCGGCCATGGCTCACGGGCCCAGCCGCTCCGCGGCATGTGGGATCTTCCCGGACCGGGGCACGAACCCGCGTCCCCTGCATCGGCAGGCGGACTCCCAACCACTGCGCCACCAGGGAAGCCCTAATAATAACTTTTTAATGAGGTAGTGCAGCTGCAAAATTCACACTCTAACCAGTTCACCCCTCTAGTGCCATGGGGAGAATTGAGATGACTTTGAAACTCCTGAATTTGGAGGTGTGGAACCAATCGTATCCACTTATTTAGTCATAAATTGTCAGTGAGCTATGTCCTGTCACCTTGACCCATAGATGAACTAACTCAGTGTTGAATCAGCAGGGATTTTGTTTTTAAGCCTTGTTTGCTCCATTTTGAAAGCGACAAAATGGCAGCCCATGAACAAGAGAAGGAAGTAAAGAGGAAAATCTGTGATCCAGTAAGGAATTTATACCACGATTCCACCTTTGACCATAATAATTCAATACTAGAAACAAGAAAAAGATTTTTGTCTCTGTTAAGAAAAAAAAAAAAAAAGGAAATAGAGAAGGAGATCCAAACAGTGTTGAATTTTTGAAATCTTTTAAACAGCTATGCTCCAGACATTGAATAACATTGACAACCAAAGTCTTCCCATCACTTCTTTTTTTTTTCTTTTGCGGTATGCAGGCCTCTCACTGTTGTGGTCTCTCCTGTTGCGGAGCACAGGCTCCGGACGTGCAGTCTCAGCAGCCATGGCTCACGGGCATGTGGGATCTTCCCAGCCCAGGGCACGAACCCGTGTCCCCTGCATCGGCAGGCGGACTCTCAACCACTGCGCCACCAGGGAGGGAAGCCCCCCCATCACTTCTTGAAGAGTGAAGCTAGAGTTAACCATCAGGTTAAGTGATCTTGAAAAGATTATCTTATAGTAAAACTGCCTAGAATGCAAATGGAGTTTTCTATAAGTCACCAGTATTAACTTGTTTGCTAAGTTGAATAGAAAATGCCAGGAAGTTTGAAAAATCTGGGGAAATGTGAAGCAAAATAAAGTACAGTAAAAGAAAATACACAGGGCCCTGAATTTTGAACCAGGAGGTCTTGGTTTTAATTTCCCTCCTGTACTAACTTCCTGGTCACTTGGATGACTGAGACTTAGTTTAACCCTCTGCAACTATCTCTCATTGGATTACTTGCTCTCTAAACCTTTTCCAGCTTCAATATATCAGTGACCTATCACTGGTCTACTCAGTCAGATAGAGGCGTTTCTAGATACTAAGGGGTGGTGTCATTTGGTCATCAGTGTCTGTCTTGAGTAACAGTAGTGGCAGCAGGCACAACTGCCAGTCACTGAAGTTTATTCTGGACAAGATTCTGTGCTGAATCCTTTACGTGCATTATCTCAGTTAATCCTCGAAATATCATTAGAGATTTCATGTATTTTGTCCAAGTCCTTCCAGCTATAAAATGCCTAATGTGGAAAGTAGTAGTGGATATTGACCTTTTTATCATCTGCTCATAAATTAGCTGCCGTAGCAGCTTTAAATGAAAACATAAATCTCGTGTCTCCCTTCTTACTGGAAATCAGATGTCTTGTGTGTGTTGGCAAAAGATTTTAGTTTCAGTCACATTTGGATCTATTCGTGGGTGTTATGTGCACTGAGTACACTCATAAAATCAAACAGTGTTAGAACTATCAGAGACCTTAAAGACTATCCAGTGATGTGCTGTCCAAAATCGTAGCCACTAGCTGTATGTGACTATTGAAATTTCAATTTTAACTAATTCGATCAAAAACTGCTTTTCTCATTCACCAGCTACAACTCAACAGACACGTGTAGCTACCATATTGGTCAATGCCTTTACAGAATATTTTCATCATCACAGAAATTTCTATTGGCCAGTGTGG
>NW_006769699.1:646950-681784 GCF_000442215.2 Lipotes vexillifer | reverse complement strand
CCTTTTTTTTTTTTTTTTTTTTTTTTTTTTGAGGTACGCAGGCCTCTCACTGTTGTGGCCTCTCCTGTGGCGGAGCACAGGCTCCAGAGTGACTACATTCTAATTCAACCCCTTTGTAGCAATTAGGATGCTTTTGGTTGCAGGTAGAAGAAAACCTGGCCCCAAATGACTAAACCAAAGAATGAAAGAGTGGGGAATTTATTGGTTCACATAGTTGGATAATCCAGAACTTACTCAGTGTTCTTAAAGCCATGTGGGTTCCTCCTCCTGTTTGTCTCTCATGTCTACCCTCCCCTCACTTCCTCCCCTCCCCCCAGTGCCTCAGCTTGTCTTAAGGTCAGATCCATTCATGGTGACAATAGCTAGTAGTTCCAGAGCTTCCCATCAGAGGAAGAACTTGGGTGGGTGGGGTGGGGGGAGTACTTAGAAGAGTGAGGGAAGTAACTTCTCAGAAGTCTTACCCTCTGTATGGACATGTCTCACTGACCCAAATTTAATGATGTTTATCTCTCAGTAATCCTATGGTGAGAGAGATAGAACGTTCTGGGTTTAAGCCAATCAGGCCCATGCCTGGGTCAATCCCACTGTAATTACTATAATTTCATGACTAATATACAATAGATTCACAAAGAGACCCCCCCCCCCCCCCACAAAAAAAAACCTTCAGAGTACTTTAAGCAGAAGAAAAGAATAAATTTTGGTGAGTTACCTCCCAAATACCCACTATACCCTTTATTTTTACTGTTTCTCCAAAATGATGTCTAGGATTCTGTTAAAATGCCATACTGGAGGTCATAGAACTCAGGCAATGGTGTAGCTGGGATTAGGTTCTGTATTCCCAGGCAGCACATTTTCTACCATATTGTGAGGGTGCCCCATCATGATGTATATATAAAAGATATATATCTTTGGGTATCGTAGAAGGTACAAAATTATTGGATGCACCATAGTAATGGGAATTCAATTTCAAGAGCTTTACCCAGACCTAAAGAGGGGATACTCAGTGAATGGGTATGTTACCGTATAAACTTGGGTAATTCAGTCAACCTCTACTAATTAAGCTTCTATATCACATTTCTCTTGCATTCCTTATAATGCAAGTCAGTACAATTGAGGTCTCTGAGTCTAAATTAATGTTTTCTAAAGCTCTTTGACACTCTAGGCTAGAGAGTGTTACTTAGGGGGAGGATACTGTTATCCAGCTTCACGTAAAGTGGAAGGAAATGGTACCAATAGTCATCAATTACATTTCTTTCAAGTCTTTTCTCTTAGTTTTCAAAAAATATGAAATCTGGGCCTTATGTTTGTAGATTTCTGAAGTTTATATAAATGTAGAAAAGAGGAATGCCCCCGTCTGCTCCTTCCCCAAATATAAATATACAAAAGAAGAATCCACACAAGTCTGTTTACAATTTAGAACAACAGCAACAAAAAAGAAAAAGTCATGGTGATGAGTCCAGAATGTCCAAGCCAGTTTTAAAGCAGCTGGCCTTTGAGTTGCTAAGTGTGTTTATTTTTTCCATTCTCTCCTGAAACCATAGTTGCTACAAAATCCCAGAAACAGAACTGCACCGAATCTACAGAACTGCTTTATTCCATCATACCCCAGTCACCAAACTGTGGTTAAATGGGTGTGAAGAATAAAACAGCCCAAGATTCCTAAAATGTCACATATTTGCAATTTGACCAAAATGGAACCAAGCCTGTAGGCTTGTCTCATTACTTTTTGGAAAAGGGAAAAGTGAATATCCATGGAGATGCTCTTAAAATTGTCCTCATTTTCTTCTGAAAAATCATACCAATTCATAAAGAAATTGTAGTCCTAGTCAAAGGGGTCAGCATACCCACCAAATGGAGACCCTCAAAGAAAGAGCAACTACCCAAATGCAGGGGATGTGGGTTCGCTCCCTAGTCAGGGAAGTAAGATCCCACATGCCACGGGGCAACTAAGCCCATGAGCCACAACTACTGAGCCCTTGCGCCTCAGCTAGAGAGACTGTGTGCCGCAAACTACAGAGCCCACGTGCCCTGGTGCCTGTGCACCACAACTAGAGAGAGAAAACATGCACACCACAACTAGAGAGAGAAAACACACACACCACAACTAGAGAGAAGCCCGCGTACCACAATAAAGATCCCGCATGCCGCAACTAAGACCTGATGCAGCTAAATAACAATAATAATAAATAAATAAATAACAAATCTGTATTTAAAAAAAAAGTAAATTAGTAAACCAGAATCCTCTGAGCCTTTTCTCCACCCCTCACCACACACCTGTGCCTTTCAGGATGAATATTTGATAACATTGGGACAATAAGCGTGCTGTTCTGGGCCTTGTAGTACTATAATAAAGTGTTACTGATATTTAAGATGCTACTGATGTTCTTATATGACTTTCGGATAATAACTGTAAGTTGCTAATTAGATGAAGTGAGTGAATACCTGAGTCCTTAATCAAGTTTGAAACTTTAAGGAAAAGGAAGGAAACTTGTAGAACTTATAGAATTGATGAAAACGTGCCCTTCTCCTTAGTTGGTGTTCGCTGCTGTAACAGAAAAAGAAATCCCCTAATATTTATTTACCTGTGTTATTTCAAGAAACAACACCCTCTGATTGTAAACAAAGATTCTGAGCCTTTACTCCTTCTAAGTTATTGACAATAGCTACTGCTATCAGTCTTTATATTAGCAGGATCCAAGTGTTTTTATAAGTTTGCTAGGGAAATAGACAATAATGAGATGAATTAAAACAGAGTATAGGTCTGAGAAAAAACACATTTTTCTGAAGAATCTTAGAAAGAATCGGATGCAGTATGGTATTAGAGGACGGTATCAAGGATGACACTGGGGTAAAATCCAGTTCTGGTGCTTCATGTCTGTGTGGCCTTGAGGAAGCCACTTGAACTCTGAGATTCTGCTGCTTCATCTATACGGTGGGGGTAATAATGCCCCCCGCCCTTTGCCTTAATGGATTATTCTGAGAGCCAAGTGATTCTTAGAATACATGTTATTATCTGGAAGTTTTTTCGTAATCTAATGATCAAAGCCAATGGCCCTTTCTGTCTTTGTGTTACTCAAGCTTTCTATATATTTAGTCAAGTAGCCTCAAACTCTCTCCTTTCATAATGTAACACTCTATGGGTTCTATTCCCTACTTTAGAAAAGTTTCTTCATTCCTATCTTTTGTGGACTTTCTCCTGCCTCCTAAAGTTAATACCCCTGAAATTGTGTCTTTGGGTTTCTTTCTCCTCTCCCTCTCTCTCTCTGTGTCTCTCACCAATCTCACCTGGCTAAGTAGCCCCTTTAGCTGGACGATTCTCATGTCTACGTTCCTAATCCACAGCTCTGTTTCGAGATCCACACTGTTTCCAATTGCCACTTAGAAAGCTCATAGGTAATTAACACTCAAGATTGACAGCTCCCTCCCCAAAACCAGCTCTTCCTAATAGACTGCTATTTCTATAAATGGCACCATTTTCCTCCTAATTCCCCACTCTCAAAATGTCAGGTGTATGTGACTTCTCTGTTCCTTCTCCGCCACAATTTTCATATTTTGTGGGTTTGCCCTCTACAGAATCCTTTTTATCTGTTTCCTTCCAATTTCTATGACACCACCATGGCTCAGGCTTACCTTGCCTCCTGTCTAAACTACTCCCGTAGCCTCTCTTCATCCTCGCCTCCCTCTAATTCATTCTCTACATGCTGCCAGAAAAATCTTCCTAACGCACAACTCTGGACAAATCATTCTCCTACAGCACGTAGTTTTAAAGACTCTGATTGCATATGAAATCAAATTCAGACTTCTTATCCTGGTTCCATTTATTCATTCCTTCAATGAATATTCATTGTTAAGTGCTGGAAATACAGTGATGAGAAAAACAGGGCTGATTCATGCCCTCACTGAACTTTCAGTCTAGTATGGCAGACAAACATTGCATGAATGGGCAAACAAAAAGTTAATTCGAATTGTCAGCACTTTATGAATGAGAAATTAAGGTTATTTCAAATGATGTCCCCTGATCTGGAGGCTCAGAGAAGGCTTTCCCACAGAAGTTTTATGTTTATATATCATACATGTAGAGACTTCCCTTTTCTCAAATCCTCCACTCACAATCGATCTTTCATTCAAATTGAACAACGTGGAATCCTTGGTTATGCCTTCTGTGCTTTGTTCATGCTGAAGCTTTTATCTATGCTATATTCTACATATCTTCCAAGTCCCACCTCCTCCATGTAGCCTTGTTAGTAATTTCTCCATTCAGCTGTGAGTTCTTCCTCCCTAATCCAGTGGTCCAGGGATCCAATGATCTTGTTAAAACCATACTTGTTTGGAGGTTAAGATGGAAAAACAAAATCAGTTGTATTTCTAAGTATTAGAAACAAGCAAATGGAAAAAGAATACTTCCAACAGGGCTTCCCTGGTGGCACAGTGGTTGAGAGTCTGCCTGCCGATGCAGGGGACACAGGTTCATGCCCTGGTCCAGGAAGATCCCACATGCCGCGGAACGGCTAGGCCCGTGAGCCATGGCAGCTGAGCCTGCACATCCAGAGCCTGTGCTCCGCAACAGGAGAGGTCACGACGGTGAGAGGCCCGTGTACTCCAAAAAAAAAAAAAAAAAAAAAAAAAAGAATACTTACCAATCCATTTGAAATAGCATCAAAAATTATGAAGGGCTTCCCCGGTGGTGCAGTGGTTGAGAATCCACCTGCCAATGCAAGGGAGACGGGTACGAGCCATGGTCTGGGAAGATCCCACATGCCACAGAGCAACTAAGCCCGTGCACCACAACTACTGAGCCTGCGTTCTAGAGCCTGTGAGCCACAACTACTGAGGCCCCGTGCCACAACTGCTGAAGCCCATGCACCTAGAGACCGTGCTCTGCAACAAGAGAAGCCACCGCGATGAGAAGCCCGTGCACCGCGACAAAGAGAAGCCCCAGCTCGCTGCAACTAGAGAAAACCCGCGCACAGCAGCAGACCTCAACACAGCCCAAAATAAGTAAAATAAATAAATTTATAAAAAATAAAATTATGAGATATGAACCTCTGCTTCCAGCTCAGTTTTACTCTCCCGCCTGAAACAACCAAGCAACAGCGGAAACTCGATAAATCAATCCGTAAATCAACCCACACAAAATATATGAAACAATGACTTTGAAGACACAGTGTCAGGCAATGAAGGACAGTGATCCCTGAAAAACAGAAGGTAAGAAAGGGGAGCGCTCTGATTGCCTAGGCTTATGAGCTTGAGAGAATTTGGGAGCTTCTAGGTTTCGGCACATAGAGAGAAAACCAGGCGGAACCCAGGGACTTCTTGAGTTGAGGAGGTGGCACTCAGACTCCAGAGAGCCTGTGGGGGCTCGAGTGTTCAGGGCAGAGTAGTAAGGACGAGAGCCTTGCACAAACAGGAAGCGGACGTGTCTGCAGAAGGTCTGCCTCGGGCACGCGGCAGAGTTGATCAGCGGAGGCATGTGAGAAAACTACTTGAAAGTGGCCTTGGGTTAGTTGTAAATGCTTATTAGTCATAGTCCAAAACTGGAAATAACCCAAATAGCCATCAACAGTTGAATGGACAGTTTGTGGTATATTCATATAGTGCAGTATATTCATACTCAACCGTATTGACCAATCTCAAAAACAGAATGTGGAAAGAAGACAGTCGCAAAAGCGTAAAAACTGTCTCTTTCCGCACAGGAAGTGAAAGAACAGGCAAAGCGGATCCATGGTGATAGGATTCAGATCGGTGCTTGCCCCTGGGTGTCGAGGATTAACTGGCAGAGGCATGAGAGAACTTTCTGGAGTGATGGAAATGTTTGTTGTCTTGACTGGGGTGGTGGTTTCATGGGTTTATTATGCATTTTATCAAACTTGGTCAAGATGTATGCTTTAGATTTCTGCATTTTATTCTTACATACACGTTGCTTGAAAACTGAGACAAATATTAATCTTGTCAGGTAACAGATGATGAGTGACAGTTTATAAAGCTTGTGTTTCTGAATATTTAATTTTTTAAGTAGGCTTTAAATTTCTACTCCGTTAAGTCATTAAATATATGACATCTCTTCAGACTTAAAATGCATCTGTTTATAAGAATTGTATAAAAATTCTGAGCCTTTACTTCATCAAAGAGTTAAAAGTTTTAAGCAATAAAAAATTGCTGAACCATGTCTGTAAAACATGCTACTGAAACGGAGATGAGATGGAAAGGGTTTCAAGGCTGAAATGAAACTCCACCATAACAAAGACAGAGAACTATGAAGAAAGGGGAGAACAATTAAAAGTTGCAAGAATAATTAAAGCATCCTAGGACGAATGCAATAGAAATTGTGAGTGTGAATAACCAACAAGCCATGATCCATGCAGAGGAACCTAAGTCAGGAAATATGCGTTAGAACTGGGAGCCCTGCAGTGACCTTGGGTCCTGTTCTCATACCACACATACCTCTCATTCCACGGGACACAAATATGCCTTTCATATTAGAAAGAAGACGATTTCCTATATGCTCGGCCTTTCCAGTGGCCATCAACAAGCACAGAGACAGACATTTGGACAGAAGCTACTTAGGTTTTCTAAAACCTTTATTTCTTCCCAAACACATATCTTACTCTCTGAAAGTTTATTCAGTGGACTCATTAAGTGCTGTATTTGAGAACAAGATTTTAACATGATTTTCAAGAAAATACATAATTTGAGAAATGTGTTCATATAATTAATAAAGACCTACTAGAATGCGGGTGTCACGTTGGCGACAGCCACCTTCTCGTGGTTTGCTTTATATTAGAATCGTTCGCTCACTTCATTGTCTCTCTTCAGCTATAAACAACGTGAGGGCAGGAACTGCATCTTACTTCCTTTATGTATCTCTGTCAGAGCCTTGAACATGACTGGTGATTAAGCTTTACTTACTCAATTAACATTA
Organism: Lipotes vexillifer; assembly: GCF_000442215.2. Taxonomy (NCBI): domain Eukaryota; kingdom Metazoa; phylum Chordata; class Mammalia; order Artiodactyla; family Lipotidae; genus Lipotes; species Lipotes vexillifer. The sequence continues at coordinate 674,865 of NW_006769699.1, read as the reverse complement.
ATCAAATTGGCTTTTACTTTTTCCTCTGCATTTCCAGGTGCTCAGGAGTCCCTCTGGAACAGGATATTCTCCTTTTTTTTTTTTAATATCATCTTTATTGCAGTATAATTGCTTTACAATGTTGTGTTAGTTTCTGCTGTACAACAAAGTGAATCAGCTATACGTATATGTATCCCCTCCCTCTTGAGTCTCCCTCCCACCCTCCCTATCCCACCCCTCTAGGTGGTCACAAAGCACTGAGCTGATCTCCCTGTGCTATGCGGCTGCTTCCCACTAGGCCCAGGCTCTTCTAATCTGGATCCTTCATTGCTCTTTTTAGTGTGTTTTGAAGGTGAATATTTTTTATTCATTCGTGCGTCTCTTACTGATTTCTTCCCTCTTTCCCGAGGAGTTCAGCAGCTAAATAGAGAAACTGTTTCCATCCGTGGGATGAGTCCTGTTTTCTCTATGATTTCCTCCAAAAGAAAGCAATAAATAAAGCAGGGCAAACATGAGCTGTGTCAACATAGCAAAACACCTGCAGGATAACAACTCAAAGCTGACAAAGACTTACGCAACTTTTTAATGGTTTGTCCTGGATCCAACAGGATATTCCTGACAGTAACTCTCTCCCTGCCAAAGGGATCATGACCCTTGAATCTGGTAGAGAAATTGAGTATAATACTGTACTGTTGCTTCTGGGAACGACAGGATAAAATATGTGGTTGGAATCTTAGTCACAGAAAGATGTTGTCCATAGATTAGCACACGAGACAGAAAATGATCATAGTGATAGCAGGCAAAACATCTAACATATATACAGGATAGGCAGTTTGCAAAGCAGTTTTGTAGCCATGCAATAGACATATTGTAGCCCCTCTTCCCCCAACACACACACACACACACACACACACACACACACACGCACACGCACACACCACACCAAGGGGGGTGCCTGTAATTTTGTTCATTGCACAGATGAGAAATGGACTCTGACCAATGGAGGTATTTACTCAGTCACAAAACCACGTTCCTCCTTCATATTTCTTTTTCTTTTTAAAAATTTATTTATATTTGGCTGCATTGGGTCTTTGTTGCTGTGCGCGGGCTTTCTCCAGCTGCGGCGAGCGGGGGCTGCTCTTCATTACGGTGCATGGGCTTCTCACTGCGGTGGCTTCTCTTGTTGCGGAGCACAGGCTCTAGGCGCACCGGCTTCAGTAGTTTTGGCACGCAGGCTCAGTAGTTGTGGCTCGTGGGCTCTGGAGGACAGGCTCAGTAGTTGTGGCACACAGGCTTAGTTGCTCCGCGGCATGTGGGATCTTCCTAGACCAGGGCTTGAACCCATGTCCCCTGCATTGGCAGGTGGATTCTTAACCACCGCGCCACCAGGGGAGCCCCCGCTCCTTCATATTTCTGACTCGTATGCATTAACCAACTAATCCCATTTATGACCTGTGTGGTCTTATTGATCTGTAGTAAAGCCGTTCCTCAGCTTTGATACAATATCATTTAGAATTCATTAAGGTGACCTCTGGTTTAAAGAAATATAAAATTTCTCCCAACTGCCCATTAAAACAGCTAGGAAACTACAGAATAAAGAAGAAAAGTTATCCCAAGGAAAATTAAGACAGTTATACAACTTATTAGGATTTGGGGTGAATCTTGACCAATGGAAAAGTAGATTTGACAAACAATGGGAAATACTAAGCACACATCTGGTGCCAGCCACAGTGCAAGGTACTGGGAATATACTGTCAATAAATACAATTGTAATCAGCCTCACAGAGTTCACAGTCTAGCTCAGCTTGCTATAGTCTCCCAGACACTGCATCATAGTGTACCTAAACCACCTGGAAGGAGGCAGGAGTATGACTTTTATCATTCCAGTGATTCTTGCACTCAGAGGCCCTGTTTGTGTACCAGCTGAAATATTGGGCAGGTGGTACTTAGTCTGTAGACCCTTATCTGGCAGCCAGAGCACTGATACTTTCTTCTTGCTCATCTCACTCTCCACTCCTCCTTGCCCCACATCTTGCTATATTTTTGCATTAGCTGGAAAATAGGTATACAGTTCTTAGCATAGCCCTTGAGCCCTAGTAAGTTCCCATTAATGTTAGACATTTACATTATCATTTTTATTTTTCTAATTCAGAGGTGATTCTGATTCCAGAGAGTGATGGCACAGAAAGTAGGGCTCGGGAAAACTGGTGGCAGTATCATTATATGGCCGGTATAGACTCCACGTGTCATGCTCCCAAGGCAGAGAGGGCCAAGATCGGAGAATGCCAGTAGGAGTAGTACTATATTAGTCAATGTTCTCCAGAGAAACAGAACCAATGGAATGTTTATAGAAAGAGATTTTTTTTTTTTTTTTTTTTTGCGGTACACGGGCCTCTCACTGTCGTGGCCTCTCCCGTTGCGGAGTACAGGCTCCAGACGCGCAGGCTCAGAGGCCATGGCTCACGGGCCCAGCCGCTCCGCGGCATGTGGGATCTTCCCGGACCGGGGCACGAACCCGTGTCCCCTGCATCGGCAGGCGGACTCTCAACCACTGCGCCACCAGGGAAGCCCAGAAAGAGATTTTTTTATAAGGAGTTGACTCACCCAATGTTGAAGGCTGAGAAGTCCCAAGAGCTGCAGTTGGCAAGCTGGAGAATCAGGACTGCTCATGTAGTTCAAGTCTATATGCTGGCAGGCGCCAAGAGCCAGTGTTTCAGATTGAGTTCAGAGGCACAGAAAACAAAAAACAAAAAACAATGCCCCAGCTGGAAGGCAGTCAGGCAAAAGGAGTTCCTTCTCCCTCAGCCTTTTTCTTCTATTCAGGCCTTCAACTGATTGGATGAGGCCCACCCACACTGGGGCAGGTAATCTGCTTTACTCAGTCTACTCATTCGACTATTAATCTCATCCAGAAACACCCTCAAAGACAGACCCAGAATAATGTTTGATCAAACATCTGGGCACCCCATGGCCCAGTCAAGTTGACACAAAAATTAACCATTACAGGTACCTAGTGAGGATATTAATTTTTCAACCATTCCATAGTTTCAAAGTGCAAGGGGTGAGATAAGATGTCATGAGGAGAATCACAACAATTAAAAATACCCTACGGCTTCCCTGGTGGCGCAGTGGTTGCGAGTCCGCCTGCCGATGCAGGGGACACGGGTTCGTGCCCCGGTCCGGGAAGATCCCACATGCCGTGGAGCGGCTGGGCCCGTGAGCCATGGCCTCTGAGCCTGCACGTCCGGAGCCTGTGCTCCGCAACGGGAGAGGCCGCAACAGTGAGAGGCCCACGTACCGCAAAAAAAAAAAAAAAAAAATACCCTAAAAACTAGCAAGTGGCCAAGTAGCACTTTAACCTGCTCTCAAAGAGTAGATTCAGAAAGGTACCTCCATCTTCCCACAAATCTGCAGAGCGGGATCAGGACAGTCCACGCTTCTATCTGTTGATAAAAAAGTATGACCAGATCTCAAGTGATTGAAGAATGAGAAACAGAAGAAAAGTAAAGGGTCTATAAAATGTGGTATATAAGACTAGAGGAAAAGAATCTCCACAAAGTTTTGAAGAATTTCAGGAATCTCTCTGCCTTCCTCCACGAAGCACAGGAAGATGCTGTCTCAGTGAACAAAAGCAGAAAGACAAGGAAGAAAAAACCCCAAAAGGTGACAGGATGGGATAAAAAGGCAAAGCAAGATTTCAAAAGCAAAATGAGTAAAATTAGGAGAACTTTAAAAAGGAAAAACAAAAAGCACAGGTAAAATAAAGTCATCTTGTCATTTATGAAGAAAACATAGGGACTTTTCTGAATATGCAAGGGCTAAGCAAATATCTAGAAGTTCTTCACTTAGTAATTGCTATTTTCCAGAATTGCTCTGATTGCTCTAGTCACCAAGTATTGATAAAATAAGAAAAATAAATAGATACAAGTGTCAGAAAGAAGAGGAAACAGAAGCTCTTAGAACTGAGGAGAGAGTTCAGTAAGTTGGTTGATTATAAAATAAATATGCAAAATTGATTATTTTTCTGTATGCCAGTAAATGGTTTGAAAATATAATCACAAATCATTATAAAGTATAAGATGCCTAAGAATAAGCACAATAAGAAATAGGTAAGGGGACTTCCCTGGTGGCGCAGTGGTTAAGAATCCTCCTGCCAATGCTGGGGACACAGGTTTGAGCCCTGGTCCGAGAAGATCCCACATGCCGCGGAGCAACTAAGCCCATGAGCCACAACTACTGAGCCCGTGTGCCACAACTACTGAAGCCTGCACACCTAGAGCCTGTGCTCCACAACAAGAGAAGCCACCGCAATGAGAAGCCCACACACCGCAACTAAGAGTAGCCCCTGCTTGCTGCAACTAGAGAAAGTCCATGCAAAGCAACGAAGACCCAATACAGCCAAAAATAAGTAAATAAATAAATTTATTTTTTTAAAAAAAGAAATAGGTAGGAATGACATTGTAAAAATGATAAAACTTCACCAAGGGTGATAAAAGAAGACAAATAACTGAAGAGAAAAATCTATGTTCATTAATAGGACAGCACAATATTCTCATATACTGAAAGTTAATTCTTTCCAAGTTAATTTATCCATTTAATACTATTTGATTAAAATGTTAATGAGATTTTTTGAGATGACTCATCGAACAAGAATAACCAAAAAACAATTAGAAAAATGTTACTAAAGACGGAGGCTTGCTTTACCAGATTATCACTCATGACAGATACAAGGTAAAAAATGTATTTTCAGCTCTGATCTTGTTCTGACATCCAGACTCAGCTTTCCACCTGCTGGTGGACATGAAGTCCAGCTAGAACTTTGAAGTCAACACGCCCAAATCTCCCCTTCCCAAAATAGCTCTCATAAAATCAATTAAATCACACATCAGATGGATTCAAACTGCCCAATACTTCTATTCCCATTACGACTCTCCTAATCAGGCTCTTACTTCCCTATCCCTAAGCTATTGCCATGGTCCTTGCTCAGATTTCTGACTGTATTCTCTTCTCTATACGTGGGCTCCATCCAGCAGTCCCTCTGCCAACCATGCTACTACTTGACTAACCACCGTGAAGGGACCCTGGTCGTGTCACTCAGTCACATGCCTCAAAACTTTTAGTGACCCCCCCCAATTGTCTACTAAGTAGACTCTAAGCTTGTTAGATTATATTGTTAAAAGGTCCTGCACTTTAAAAAAAATAAATTTATTTATTTATTTACTTTATTTTTGGCTGCATTGGGTCTTTGTTGCTGCACGTGGGCTTTAGTTATGGTGAGCAGGGGCTACTCTTCATTGCAGCGCACAGGCTTCTCATTGTAGTGGCTTGTCTTGTTGAGGAGCACGGGCTCTAGGTGCGTGGGCTCCAGTAGTTGTGGCGTGCGGGCTCCGTAGTTGTGGTGCACAGGCTCTAGAGCGCAGTGTCAGTAGTTGTGGTGCACAGGGTTAGTTACTCTGCGGCATGTGGGACCTGCTCAGACCAGGGATCGAACCCGTGTCCCCTTCATTGGCAGGTGGATTCTTAACCACTGCGCCACCAGGGAAGCCCAGGTCCTGCACTTTTTAGTCCCTACCTGTCTTCTCAGCTTTCTCTCTCATTAAACTCCTTTCTGCAAACTATGGTCCAGTCAACCTGAGCTGCTCACTGGGCCCTAGGGATGCATCCCACTTTGCTACTTATGTGATTTTACTTTACTAACTCTAGAATGCCCTTTCCTCCAATTCTGCACATCCCAAGTCTACCCCACCTTTTAACCTCATTTCACCTCTAACTGATTCCTATACCTAGAGGTTTTCCTCTGTGGATCCTTTGGTACCTCATGTTCTACCTCAAAGCATGATCATTTCTAGACAAATTTTAGTGTATTCTACCAGAATATAAATTCCCTACGGGACTTTGCTTATTCACGTGTGGGTGTTCACAGCTTCCATCACGGTGCCTGACAAAGAGTAAATGATCATTTTATATGTTGAACCCATTAATTAATAGACATGCATACAATTGATCCAAATAACTGAAAGTTTAACAAATATTTCGTTAGAAGAAACTGACATATACTGAGCTATCCATTAAAAAAGACTAGAAATAGAACTTTAAACTACTAATAGAATTTGATTAGAGAACTTTGTTGTATGGTTTTCCAGAAATGTTTTTATTATACAGTATCAGTCTTTATGTTTTCAACCTTAACTCTCTTATTTTTTCATTTCTTGACTTTTCAGAATGAACAGAAAGAAACCTCATTCAGCCATTTCATCCCATTAGTATAGATGAGGAGATAAATTAAACAGATATTTATGAGGGTGATTCAACAAAGATTTTACTATCCCTTGGTCTTCATGTCAGGCAGTCTTGACACACCCAGAAAAGCTCACTTAAAAAAGGAAAAATAGGTTGGCATCAAAATAGTTTTCTGCAATATTAAAAACTAGATGAGTGTGAAGCAAATATTAAAATTTTGTCAAATCATATAATCAATTTTATACAAGGCATATGAATTCTATATAATAACTAGAAATGATTGAACATATTCCTTGAAGTGTTTTGCAGTAGTTCATTAAATCCTCAAAACAAGATAGGTGTTCTTCCAGTTTTGCAGAGTGGAAAACCGAGGAAAGAGAGGTTGACCAAGTTTGCAAAGCCAGGATTTGATTAAGCTAAGATTTGGACCTTGGCCATGTGAGAGCAGAACCTGCCCCCTTATAACTGCTATTCTATTTTAACTTACCACAGAAGATAATGTGGTACTTTCCTTCTCGTTGCTGCTAAATACAGCTGAAAACCTGGACAGTATATATAAAACAAACATAAGAAGAGTACATGAAAAGGTGTTCTATGTCAATAGCCGTTAGGGAAATGTAAATTAAAACCAGAATGAGCTATTACTACACACTTATCAGAATGGCTACAATAAAAAACAATAACACCAAATGCTGGCAAGGATGTGGAGAAACTCGATCCCTCACACATTGCTGGAGGGAATGTAAAGAGGTAGAGTCACCCTGGAAAACACTTTGGCAGTTTCTTAAAAAACCTGTAATTAGCATATGACCCAACAATTGCAGTCCTGGGTATTTATCCCAGAGAAATGAAAACTTATGTTCATGCAAAAACCTGTACACAAATATTTTTATTGCCACTTAATTCTTAACAGCCCCAAGCTGGAAAGAGCCCAAATGTCCTTCCTCGGGTGCATAGTAAAACAGACTGTGAGATGGCCACATTGTGGAGGACTAGTTAGTAATCAAAAGGAACAAACTATCGATACACACGATAACCTGGATGAATCACCAGAGGATTATGTTGAGTGAGTGAAAAAAGGTGATCCCAATAGGTGGCAGACTGTATGATTCCATTTATATAACATTCTTGAAATGACAAAATTATAGAAATGGAGGATATTACAGTTGCCAAGAGTTAAGAAGGGGTGTGGAGTGGGAGAGACATGTGGGTCACAAAAAGGGACAACCTGAGGGATTCTTGGTTGCGTCTATGAAGTGTCCTTGATCTTGGCTGTACCAATGTCAATATCCTGGTTCTACTATAGTTTGTTTGTTTGTCTGTTTGTTTTGTTGGGTTTTATTTTTGCGGTACGCAGGCCTCTCACTGTTGTGGCCTCTCCCGTTGCGGAGCACAGGCTCCGGACGTGCAGGCTCAGCGGCCATGGCTCACGGGCCCAGCCGCTCCGCGGCATATGGGATCCTCCCGGACCGGGGCACGAACCCGTGTCCCCTGCATCGGCAGGCAGACTCTCAACCACTGCGCCACCAGGGAAGCCCTACTATAGTTTTTATAAATTAATTTATTTTAATTGAAGTATAGTTGCTGTACAATATTATGTTACTGGTGTACAATATAGTGATTCACAATCTTTTTTCCTAAGTCATTTAAAAAAATGTTTTTATTTTATATTGGAGTATAGTTGATTTACAATGTTGTGTTAGTTTCAGATGTACAGCAAAGTGATTTAGTTATACCTATACATGTATCTATTCTTTTTCAAATTCGTTTCCCATTTAGGTTATTACAGAATATTGAGTCGACTTCCCTGTGCTATACAGTAGGCCCTTGTTGATTATCTGCTTTCTATATAGTACTGTGTATATGTTAATCCCAAACTCCTAATTTATCCCTCCCTGCACCTTTCCTCTTTGGTAACCATAAGTTTGTTTTTGAAATCTGTGAGTCTGTTTCTGTTTTGTAAATAAGTTCATTTGTATCGTTTTCTTAGATTCCACATATAAGTGATCTCATATGATATTTGTCTTTCTCTGTGTGACTTACTTCACTTAGTATGATAATCTCTGGGTCCATCCATGTTGCTGCACATGGCATTATTTCACTCTTTTTTTTATGGCTGAGTAATATTCCATTGTATATATGTACCAAGTTCTACTATAGTTTTTTTTGCTTTTGTTTTTTAAAATTTATTTATTTACTTTATTTATTTTTGGCTGTGTTGGGTCTTTGTCGCTGCAGGCTTTCTCTAGTTGTGGTGAGCGGGGGCTACTCTTCATTGCGGTGCCCGGGCTTCTCATTGCGGTGGCTTCTCTTGTTGCAGAGCATGGACTCTAGGCACGTGGGCTCAGTAGTTGTGGCTTGCGGGCTCTAGAGTTCAGGCTCAGTAGTTGCGGCTCATGGGCTTAGTTGCTCTGCGGCACGTGGGATCTTCCCAGACCAGGGCTCGAACCCACGTTCCCTGAATTGGCAGGCGGATTCTTAACCACTGCGCCACCAGAGAAGTCCCTCTACTGTAGTTCTGCAAGACGTTACCATTGGGAGAAATGAGGTAATGGGAACACAGTCTCTCTTTGCATCATTTCTCACAATTGCATGTGAAGCCACAATTTCCCCAAAATAAAGAGTTTAATTAAGAAATGGATAATGTTCCTAAATCTGGAAAACCATATTTCTATGTTCAAAGGCAACAAAAAGGCACACTCAGACTTACCACTCTAGCATCGTTTATGGCTGAGGGGGTGGCATGGGTAGGGCGGGGTAGGGTGATGGCAGGGCTTAGAGAAAGTCTTCAAATGGAGAGGTTAAGAAAATAGAACTCATGAGAGCACATGAAAAATCTATGAAAAGGCACAGCATGACCAATAAAATAAGTAAAACAGTGTTAAGACAGAACCGTTGATGTTATGGTGATTACCTCGAGACGCCTCACCCGCTAAGTGATGGTAAATGCATAATATAGAGACCGTTTTCCCCTCACCCCCCTACCTACAATAATGCTTCCTGTTCCCAACTTGGCCGTGTACCTGTCAAGTCTTTCATACATTTTAAAGCTGTTTCAGTTTTAATAGGGCCCCAATATTCACTTCAAATGCCCATTAATTGGATTTATACATCCTCCTCCATGAGACTAAGCAGTAGAGCTTTATGTTTTTATTAAAGCCTTTGAAGTATTAGGGTTTATTTTATTTCTGAAAATAATAGACGCCAATTAAATCTTAGCTTAAGAAATCTTTTCTATGGAAATAAGGAAGAAGGGAAAAAAAATCCCTTTGGAAAGGGTGAATACTCTTCTCAGCCACTCAGAAAATCAAAGCTATTTTCATAAGTTTGAATTGCTGCCCCACCCTACTTGTTTCACTTTATTCGATACCAGAATAACTTCCTGTTGCATTGCCAGATGGTTAGAGTGATTTCATGGCAACATCGCCCACATGTGCTTTCATGAAGTCTAAATAGAACAGTTCACATTTCTGGGCTCAATCAGAACTCCTAAAACGCCTTCTGCTCTAGAATAAAAGAAAGCAGAGATGCAAAGCTTTACGCACTTCTTGAAGTGTCAAGCCCCTGCAGGCTTCTGTGATGTAACCATTCCCTTTTCTTCTACTTGCATTCAGAGCAATGTCCAGTCTTGACTGCAGGATGGGATCACCTGAGGAGTTTTCAAAAACACTGGTGCCCAGGCCCCACCCCCAGAGAGCTGAATTGATAGATTTCCAGTGTGGCCTGAGTCTCAGGAGTTTTTAGAGCTCCCAGAAATTTCAAATACACAGCCCGGGTTGATCAAATCTTTATGTGTTTGATCAACTCCAGGTGCCATTTAATTTGCTGTTTTTATCAGCTCAATTCCTAGCCTGATGAAGCTGCATTTTTCAAAAATGTAACTGGAACTCTAAATCAGATTTTACATCAAGGATTTAAGTTCCCTCTGCAGTAATTAGCTCAATTTTATTTTATTTTATTTTTTAATTTTTATTTCCTTTTTTTAAATAAATTTATTTGTTTTATTTATTTATTTTTGGCTGCGTTGGGTCTTTGTTGCTGTGTGCAGGCTTTCTCTAGTTGTGGCGAGAGGGGGCTACTCTTCGTTGTGGTGCACGGGCTTCTCATTGCAGTGGCTTCTCTTTGTTGTGGAGCACGGGCTCTAGGCGCGCGGGCTCCGTAGTTGTGGTGTGCGGGCTCAGTAGTTGTGACTCACGGGCTCTAGAGCACAGGCTCAGTAGTTGTGGCTTGTGGGCTCTGGAGTGCAGGCTCAGTAGTTGTGGCTCACGGGCTTAGTTGCTCCGCGGCATGTGGGATCTTCCTGGACCAGGGCTCGAAACCGTGTCCCCTGCATTGGCAGGCGGATTCTTAGCCACTGCACCACCAGGGAAGCCCATTAGCTCAATTTTAAATTAGTAAATTAGTTATCTTGATCTTGGTAGTCATTCCATGTGTACGTGCATCACGTTGTATCCTTTAAATACATACAGCTCTATTTGTCAATTATTCCTCAATAAATTTTTTTTAAATGCTCCTAAATTTTACTAGTGAAAAAAAACTAGTAAGTTAGATTTTGCAGTTTGGGTGTTCATGAACAAACTGGAGGTCTCTGACATGTAGCAGGTTGTAATTGGGCTGCAGCACAAATTTGAATGAGATGCACTGCAGGCTGGAGAGAAAGGGCAGGTACCTCTCAATTCAGTCTTGCAGTTTTCCCCTTGTCATGGCTGGGCTCACTGTATAACATCTTTATGTGCACCTTTAAAAATGGCCTGTAGGTGAGAAGGAAGATGCTGATGAAAGTGAAAAGAGCAGTTCACTTTTGGTGTGAAGATATCCATCAGAAACATTCCATTGTGAAACGTTCCCATGTTTCTGTAATTCATGTATTTACCTTCCTCTCCCCCTACCCCCACCCCCCCAACACACACAGTCATATTTTCCATCATTTTCAAGAGCCACTCATGTTTCGACAGTATATTTGCTGGGAAAGGAGGAGCATGTTTATCTCCTGTTTGCCCCGCAATCATGTAACCGTGTAGCTGCACCTCTGCTCCCCTCTGTTCCCTCCCAAGGCTTCCAGCTTTTGTGTTGAGCCTCTGTCCAATGTGGGGCTGGTTGCTGCCCCAAACCTTGGCATTCCCAGCCTTCCTTAATAAAACGCTGTCGTGCCATGCTAGGCGGAGGGGTGATGTGGGGAAGGGCAGATGCCGTCTTCTGCCCCATCCTTTGCTTCCCCCTAGTACCATGATACCATGACACTGAGTCCATGAGAAGATTTACTGAAAGTTTGCAACTCACTGGAGAGATGACAATGTAGGCAAAGGAACTTTAAACAGGAGGCAAAATATAGCTAGCTGTTCTCAGTCTAAGACAAAAGGAAAAGAAACAACACTCCTTACAGGGCCCTGTCCTGGCACATTGCAGTCCTTAGCCAATCTTCCCTGTTTCAAGATCTGCTTTCCTCTCTCCCTCTCTCCCTCTCTCTCTCTGTAGAAAGACCCTTCTCCAGTTCTTTACAGTACTGGAAAAATCCTTCCCTCCCTCTGAAATAACGCCTCCGTAACCAGGGCAATCCATAGCATCCACAACTCTCAGTCCATTTCCCGAAAGGGGGTTGCAGCATGCATCCACTTTCTTAAAATCGACTCTACAGTCCTCCTTAAAAACAGTGATCAGGGACTTCCCTGGTGGTGCAGTGGTTAAGAATCCGCCTGCCAATGCAGGGGACACGGGTTCAATCCCTGGTCCAGGAAGATCTCACATGCCGCGGGGCAACTAAGCCCGTGCGCCACAATTACTGAGCCTGTGCTCTAGAGCCCGTGAGCCACAACTACTGAAGCCCGTGAGCCACAACTACTGAAGCCCACGCGCCTAGAGCCCATGCTCCGCAACAAGAGAAGCCACCGCAATGAGAAGCCAGCACGCAGCAGCAAAGACACTACACAGCCAACAATAAATAAATATGATAAAGAAATTTATATGTTAAAAAAAAGTGAGCAGTGACAATTTGTAGAGTGCAGACGACTCTGCCCACCTTCTTCTTAAAAAGCTTTTGGCCAAAAGCGAAAATGAGTCGGGAGCCATGAGTCTGCGTGCCCTCTGTTGGTAGCATTTCTCTGAGCTTCTCATTTTGCTGTGCTAAGTGCAATTCTGATATTAGGTACATGCATTTTTCACACAACACGGTCCCTAAACATATGCCAACCACTTAATTAGGCATCCAGTTGAAGCAACAATGACGTCTTCTCTTGCTGGAGGAAACACTGGTTGGGACTTCCTGGGTGACAATGTATCTGTCTTCACTTCCTAAAGGATTTTCAAGGATAATGTTTATATGGAATTTTCCCTTTGGAAGTGTTGACATTTGACCAGGGGTCAGCAAACTTTTTCTGCAAAAGTTTATGTAGTCAGTATGTTAGGCTTTGTGGGCTGTGTGGTCTCTGTCACTATTACTCAACCCTGCTGCTGTAATGTGAAAGCAGCCGTAGACAATATGTAGAAAAATGGGCGGGGCTGTTCCCATAAAACTTTATTTACACAAACAGGCAGTGGGCCAGACCTGACCCCTGGGTCCTAGCTTGCCAACCCCTGCTTTAGACAATCCCTCACATAAGAGGCTACTTGGAGGCCTCAGCAGAATCATCCAGGTGAGTTCTGACAGGTGAACTGTCCAAGGTTGGGGTTGTGGCAGTCCAGGGCTCCTGGTGTTTGAGATCTTTGCATCAAAATGAGGTGAAAGTCCCCATTCCTTCTGAGGCTACCAGTCTTTGTGGGTAACTCTGAGGAAACAGACTCAAACACACTCCTACACAGGTACACCCACTTCCGCCCCCTCACACACATTCACACTTTCTTCTCCCGAGAACAAGCAATTCTCAGGGACAGACTTGTCTACGTCCACATTAAAGGAAAGAAAGAGTTTCCTGGAAGCAACAAAATCTGCACAGCTGCCCTGTTTACAGTAGAGAGCACATTCTACGTTATATCGCAGGGCAAGTTCAATCCTCTTATTTTCTTTCTCTCCCTCCCAGCCATGCCAGTAGGAAATGAGGTCCCTCACGATGTCTTTCCAAACAATACGGTCCTCAACCCCTTGGCTAAAGGGACAACTGCCTGGATTTTGAAATTACCGTTTTTTGTTTTCGTTTTTGTTTTAAACTACATACAAGCTCCCTCTAAGTGTCTCAGGACAAGAGGAGCTGTAGAAAAATATATTCTCCTACCCTTGTCTCCATCTGTGGTCAGTCCCTAGAGGTCAGAGCAGTATGTGCATGTGGTTCCTTGAGTTACTCCTGAGAATTTGGGGGTTGGCTAACCTATTAGTAGGTGTCTCTTGAAGATGCCAAGGGCTTGCTGCATTGATATCACACGGGAGTAGTGAGGATCCTTATCTCTGGGACAAGCACCTATAACTCTTTATAGAAGACTTTCTTCACGGGGACAGTATGGGGTCTTACACAGAACACCACACGGAAGGAACACCGCTGTCCTCTTTAGACAGTCCTCCTTCACTTTTACAGAAATATGCTAAAAGTATCTCTTCGTTCTCAGCCATACACATCCTCATCACCACTCTGTTTTTCCTGTGACTTCACTCTCTTCCGTTGCCCCATAGCATACATCCTCCCAACTGAAAATGGTCCACTGCGATTTTACTCTTGGCTGATGGCAGAACCAAGCCACTCTACGATGGCCAGAAGAACTGGCGGCTCTATGACCACCACCCCGGCTCTCTTCCCTTTCTTCACACAGAGGAAAAGTCATAAAATCCCCTAGGAAATACCATTTTTCTGCCTCTGTGTTTTCAGTTCTGGTTAATAAAATTCTGCAGTGTATCACATATATGGTCATGCTCTGAAGTTGTTTGATGCATGGGTACTATTTTTCTGACTAGGCTTTGGATTTTCTTATAGCTTGATGCAGTATATACAGAACGTCTCAATGGTGTGTTTGATTCAAGCAAGATTAGTTTTTAAAAACTATAAATTTATTTAGTAAATGTTTTCAAGCATTGTTACATGAATGATCACACATTATTTTCCATGTCCACTAGTGACTGGGGGGAAAATGCATGTGTTTCAATTAAAGCAGAGAGATTGAAATCAGATTTTTTCCTTTTTCACTTTTTAACTCAAATATTAGTTTAAAATTAATACATATTTGTTGCAAAATCCTGTAATGTTACAAAAATATGAAAAGCAGAAAATAGTAGCTATGTTGTCCTTTAATCCTACCCACACTACCAAAAGAAAATATATCAAAGTTTATAGTGAATATTCTTCCCAACACTCTAATTTATTTTGCTTTACCCTCTTCCATGAGACCAGAAAATTTTAGGTAAAGGCTGTTCCATCAAACTGCGTTCTCGAGTTAAGAAGATGTAGAGAGGGCTTCCCTGGTGGCGCAGTGGTTGAGGGGCCGCCTGCCGATGCAGGGGACGCGGGTTCGTGCCCCGGTCCGGGAAGATCCCACATGCCGCGGAGCGGCTGGGCCCGTGAGCCATGGCTGCTGAGCCTGCACGTCCGGAGCCTGTGCTCCACAACGGGAGAGGCCACAACAGTGAGAGGCCCGCGTACCGCAAAAAAAGAAAAAATAAATAAAAAAAAAATAAAAAAAAAGAAGATGTAGAGAAAATGATGTACAACTGATTCATAATGGATATGTGAAGTGAGCAAAGAAAAAAAAAAACCTTTGAGGTATAAGATATCTAGGTTTTTAACTATACTTAGTAAGAGGAATAGGGAAAAGTATGTCTACTCCATCTTCCTGGAAACTGAAGTCTAAGGAATTTTATCGAGTGAGTACGGAATGGTTCAACTGTAACTAATCTGATGTATTAAAATGGGGAGATGTCCTAATTATTATTATTATTTTTTGCTGTACACGGGCCTCTCACTGTTGCAGCCTCTCCTGTTGTGGAGCACAGGCTCCGGACACGCAGGCTCAGCGGCCATGGCTCACGGGCCCAGCTGCTCCGCGGCATGTGGGATCTTCCTGGACCGGGGCACGAACCAGTGTCTCTTGCATCAGCAGGCGGACTCTCAACCACTGCGCCACCAGGGAAGCCCAGATGTCCTAATTTTTAACAATATTTCCATTTTTTCAATGAACCTCTCCCCCCTGCCGCCCATCATGGGATATTATTTAATATTTTGCTTAAAGTTAATACCAGTATTTTAAGAAAAATTTTAGAAATCACTATTCGCATCTGAAATTGGCTCATGGCTTTCTTCTTCCAGCATATATTTATCATTCACGCTTTAGAAAATTGTTTAAATTTTTTTGCTTCTTTATTTATGCCCTAGAGCCATTTAAATTGCATAGGAATTATCTGTTCCTTAAAGAGCTGTACAAGAAATTTCTGTATCCAGAAAGCATTTTATTTATGGCAGTTTTTTGCTGTTTTGTTTTGTTTTGTTTTTTGGCTGCGTTGGGTCTCTGTTGCTGCGTGCAGGCTTTCTCTAGCTGTGAGTGGAGGCTACTCTTCTTTGTGGTGCACAGCCTTCTCATTGTGGTGGCTTCTCTTGTTGCGGAGCATAGGCTCTAGGCACGCGGGCTTCAGTAGTTGTTGCATGCGGGCTCAGTAGTTGTGGCACAGGGGCTTAGTTGCCCCGTGGCACATGGGATCTTCCAGGACCAGGGCTCGAACCCGTGTCCCCTGCATTTGCAGGCGGATTCTTAACCACTGAGCCATGAGGGAAGTCCACGTAGGCTTTGTCTTCAGTCAACTTTTGGAATTTTATATTTTCCCTGTTTTCAGATATATTATCAAGCTCTTGCTTTTACCTCTCTTATATTTCCTCCATTTCTGTGGTTATTTTCTTATTCTTATTTCCAGGTATTCATGTTTTCCTCTCTTTTTTTCTTATTAAATAATCAAATGATTTATTTGTGTTATTGCTTTTATTACAAAAGTTTTATTTGTAATTTGCACTGCTTTTTGCTTTTCAATTATTTGATTCAGTGTTTTACTTTTATTAATTCTCTCATTCTGCTTTCCTTAGGTTTAACTTTTCTTCTAATTTCTTGATTTCTAAAAATCATTTTCATTGTTTCTTTGTTTTTTTTTTTGCGGTACGCGGGCCTCTCACTGCCGTGGCCTCTCCCATTGCGGAGCACAGGCTCCGGACGCGCAGGCCCAGCGGCCATGGCTCACGGGCCCAGCCGCTCCGCGGCGTGTGGGATCCTCCCGAACCAGGGCACGAACCCGTGTTCCCTGCATCGGCAGGCGGACTCCCAACCACTGCGCCACCAGGGAAGCCCTCACTGTTTCTTTTTTGGTAGTGAAAATATATGAGGTTATGAATATTCTTATAAGTACACCTTTGCTCACATTCCTCAGGCTTTGATAACTACTGTTCTCATTTTCCTTCTTTTGTTGGTACTCTGACATTTGGATTTTGGCCACCTGTGTAATTAATACAAGAGTTGTCTAGGGGAGCACGTGAATAATTCCCAAGGGTTGAAGGCTTTGCCTCCACTTAAAAAAAACCCAATTTCGAGTTGTATGTGGTAAAACTATCTTATGCTATTTCTGCCTTGTAGAATGTACCAAAATCTTTTCTATGGCTTGACATATGGTCAATTCTTATCATGGTTTCATGGGAGCCTTGAGAGAAGGTAGTCTTTTATTTTTAGAGAGAGAGTTTGATAGATACTTATAATTTCAAGCTTGTTAATTATGTTATTCAGGTCCTCAGTGTTTTTATTTTCCTATCTGTTTGCCCCAACAAGGACTGAAGAAAGGCATTTTAAATTTGTCATTTAAAAAATGGAAGTAATGCTTTCTCATCAATAATTTTAGGAAAAAAACTCCAAATGGTGATCAAGGTGCTTTTTCCTCTCCTTCGCCATTCTCAGGTCCTCACCCCAAAGACAAATGCTGTTCAGATTTTCTGGTTTTAATATATGTTGTGGAAATAGATAGATTGTATTATATACTATGTTATGTCTAAATATATATGTTATTTTTTTAACTTTATTTTTTTTATTGGAGTATAGTTGCTTTACAATGTTGTGTTAGTTTGTGCTGTACAATGAAGTGAATCATCTATATGTATACGTATATCCCCTCCCTCTTGGACCTCCCTCCCATCCCCCCATCCCAACCATCTAGGTCATCACAGAGCACCAAGCTGAGCGCCCTGTGCTATACAGCAGGTTCCCACTAGCTATCTATTTTACACATGGTAGTGTATATTTGTCAATCCTAATCTCCCAGTTCATCCCACCCTCCCCATCCCTCCCCGTATCCACATGTCTGTTCTCTATGTCTGTGTCTCTATTCCTGCCCTGCAAATAGGTTCATCTGTACCATTTTTCTAGATTCCACATATATGCATTAATATATGATATTTGTTTTTCTCTTTCTGACTTATATCACTCTGTATGACAGACTCCAGGTCCATCCACATCTCTACAAATGACCCAATTTCGTTCCTCTTTATGGCGGAGTTATATTCCATTGAATATATGTGCCACATCTTCTTTATCCATTCATCTGTTGATGGACATTTAGGTTGTTTCCATGTCCTGGCTATTGTAAATAGTGCTGAAATGAACATTGGGGTGCATGTATCTTATGGTTTTCTCTGGGTATATTCCCAGTAGTGGGATTGCTGGGTCGTATGGTAGTTCTATTTTTAGTTTTTTAGGGAACCTCCATACTGTTCTCCATAGTGGCTGTATCAATTTACATTCCCACCAACAGTGCAAGAGGGTTCCCTTTTCACCACACCCTCTCCAGCATTTATTGTTTGCAGATTTTTTGATGATGGCCAGTGTATGGTGATACCTCATTGTAGTTTTGATTTGCATTTCTCTAATAATTAGTGATGTTGAGCATCTTTTCATGTGCCTCTTGGCCATCTATATGTCTTCTTTGGAGAAATGTCTATTTAGGTCTTCCACCCATTTTTTGATTGGGTTGTTTGTTTTTTTGATATTGAGCTGCATGAACCGTTTATATATTTTGGAGATTAGTCCTTTGTCAATTGCTTCATTTGCAAATATTTTCTCCCATTCTGAGGGTTGTCTTTTCATCTTATTTATGGTTTCCTTTGCTGTGCAAAAGCTTTTAAGTTTCATTAGGTCCCATTTGTCTATTTTTGTTTTTATTTTTATTATTCTAGGAGGTGGGTCAAAAAAGATCTTGCTGTGGTTTATGTCAAAGAGTGTTCTTCCTATGTTTTCCTCTAAGAGTTTGATAGTGTCTGGCCTTACATTTAGGTCTTTAATCCATTTTGAGTTTGTTTGTGTGTATGGTGTTAGGGAGTGTTCTAATTTCATTCTTTTACATGTACCTGTCCAGTTTTCCCAGCACCACTTATTGAAGAGGCTGCCTTTTCTCCATTGTATATTCTTGCCTCCTTTGTCATAGATTAGGTGACCATAGGTGTGTGGAATAAAATATGTTTATGATATGTCTTCAGAGCTTTTTATTTTAAAGACCCAAAATGTTGCAGCTAAACCCTTTTCCCATCCCTCTTTTCTTTCCTTCCTCCTTCCCTCCTGAAGTTGATGTGTATCATTCCATGATTTTATACTTTTCATTCACATGTGTATATTATAAACAATATATGTTACATATATGGATACATATGTATATAATATTTACATCATCAAACTGCTCATCTTATCACAATTCGCCTTTTCACTCAACATAATTCTTTTGATATAAATTGATATTTGTTGATATTTTCATTTTACCTGCTAAATAGATTTGGATCACTTAAAACTGATTTTTGTTTACCTACTGAAGAACATATTATTTCAGCTTTTCTAGAAAGGGTTACTTTATACTTTCTGCTTAGATATAAAAGGGACAGTTTCTCTGGGTAGATATCCAGAAATAGATTTTGTCTAGAATAGAGTATGTACATCCTCAGTTTTCCTCGCTATTATATTTTAAAATGTGCTTGAAAAGTGGTTTTCATTTACTCTTCAGCACATATTTTATTGGGTGTCTAGTATATGCCAGGCCTGTTCTAGGCACAGGGATTTAGCAATAAACAGAGACTTATTTCCTGTTCTTCTGAGGTTTACATTCTAATCTGGGAAGAGAGGCAATAAATAACAATATTAAACACCAGGTGGCAATTAGGGTTAGGGTTAGTGCTTTGAAAAATTAAATAAAGTGTAAGTGGTGGGGAGAGAGCAGTTGGCTTGGGGTGGGGTGGGCAGGTATGGTACCATTTTAAGTCGGGCTGGAGATTCAGGGAAGACCTGTCTAGTAAAGTGATGTTTGAGCGAAAGACTGAATAAAATGAGGGAGAGGAACCCGAGTGGATATCTGGGGAAAAGTGTAGTCTAGGTTGGGGAAACAGCAGGTGCAAACAGAAGGTGAGCTGCAGGAGGTGAGTGTGTGTGTGTGTTTGTGTGTGTGTGTGTGTGTGTGTTTGAAGAACAGCATGGGCATAGGTGTGGCTGCACTGAAACCAGTAGCCAGGAGGTGGCTCAAATAGAACCAAGGGAAAGTATTGTAAGAATTTGGGATTTTTATCTGAGGGAAATGGGAAGCCGGTAGAAGGTTCTAAGCAGAGAAGTGACCTGATCTGACTTAGATACTAAAAGGGTGACACTGGCTCCAGTGTTGAGAGCAGGCACTAGCAAAGTTGTAGGCAGAAACTCCAAGATTGGTTCAAGACTGTCATCACCATCCAGGTGACAGATGACTTGGCTTAGACGTGAGTGATAGCTGTGGAGGTGATCAGATTCCGGACACGATTTAATATTAGAGCTAACAGAGCTTACTGGTGGTGAGATGGGGGATGTGAGAGAAAGCAAAGTCAAGGCTGCCTCAAAGTTTTTGGTCTGAAGGAACAGGATAAACAGCGTTGCTGGTTAATATGGGAAAAGCAGATTAAGGCATTTTACACTTGAGACCCCTTTTGAGTATCAAGGTGGAGGCAATAGTCATTATAACTTTTGCAGACAATCCAGGTGTTGGGGACTAAGCAAGTAGAGTTGCCATTTACTGGTTTTATGAATTTATATTTCCCACCTGCAGTGTGTAAGAGCTTCTGTTTAGCAGAAGGAAAGAAATCATAAAGATCAGATCAGAAATAAGTGAAAAACAAATGAAGGAAACAATAGCAAAGATTAATAAAAGCAAAAGCTGGTTCTTTGAGAAGATAAAGAAAATTGATAAACCATTAGCCAGACTCAACGTCTCTAGCATCTGCCACAGGTGACTTCCATCTCTGGGTCAAAGGAGATGCTCCCATTCTCAGTATCTAAAGGAAGATTCCCAGATAAAATATAGGACACCCAGTTCAATTTGAATTGTAGATAAACAATGAATAATTTTTTAGGACAAGTATATCTCACACAATAATTGAGATATACTGAAAATGTGTTCTTTGTTTATCTGACATTCAAACTGAACTGGGCATTCTTTATTTTTATTTTTTAAATCTGGGAATCCTTTTTTCCAGCCATGATGAAGGGGGAAAAGGGTTAGGAAGGCACAGGTTCAGTCTTTTAAGGAAGACCTCCAGCGTGGCAGACACCCGTTCCTGCTCACATTTCATTGCCTAAAATTTAGTATTAGGGCCACACCTAGTTAGAAGAAAGGCTGTGAAATCAAGTCTAGCTGATTCACCATGTGGCCAGCTCAAACGCTATTTTTATGGAAGGAGAGAACAGATATAGGAGGACATGTTACAGCTTTTGATAATTTTCCTAGTTTCATTAGTTCTAAACTCTATGTCAGAGGCATCAATTTCTCTAAATTGGATTTTGGTTACTTGTCCTCCATATTCTTCATCTCCTGTCTAATCACTTTAACCTCTTTGTCCTTTTCCTTTGTATTTGAAATGCTTTTTAAAAGCCTGTCATCTACCCCACTATTTTCTGCCAGATGTTTCTTCTTATTTCTTATTACTTATAATTCAGTTATTACTTTTGCAATGGTATGATTTTTTTTTCCCTCTCAGTATCTTCCCTTAGCTCTTCTGTCTCCTTTTAGACCTCATTCATTTTCATGTCATTTCACTTCTTTTTTTAATAAATGTGTTTATTTATTTATTTTTGGCTGCATTGGGTCTTTGTGGCTGCACATGGCCTTTCTCTAGTTGCGGTGAGTGGGGGCTATTCTTCATTGCACTGCGCAGACTTCTCATCACGGCGGCGTCTCTCCGTTGTGGAGCACGGGCTCTAGGCACACGGGCTTCAGTAGCTGTGGCACGCAGGCTGAGTAGTTGTGGTACATGGGCTTAGTTGCTCTGCAGCATGTGGGATCTTCCCGGACCAGGGATCGAACCCATGTCTCCTGCATTGGCAGGCGGGTTCTTAACCACTGCGCCACCAGGGATGTCCTGTCTTGTCATTTCACTTTTGACATATTTGATTTCCTTCAGGGTGGAAAACATTTGTCTCTATTTTTCTTGTTTACTGGGTGGAAAACATTTGTCTCTATTTTTCTTCTGTTTACTGTGGTGAGTTGTCTTCTATAATAAATCTTTTCTTTCACTTTAGAATAATATGCTTCTTTATTTCATCTTCCCCTTTTCCTCTCCAAATTAAAACGTTTACATCAATCTTTTTATTTTCTTTCCATCCATCCGTGATCAGATTCGCTATCTAGATTTTCTATGTATATAAAGACACAGCTAATGAATAATCTTTGAGTGGATCCAGCCAACGAAGAGCCACAGTGGGAGGCTGGAAGAGGGCAAGAGGGTGGGTTCATAGGATGTGACACAAGATTGGGCTCTCTCTTAGTTGCAATATCTACTTTTTTCTTTCTGTTGCAATTTTAAAAAGTTAAAACGTAATTGAAAAAATCTTTTGGGAGAAAAGTTATGCAAGCCTGCATCTATCCTACTGAAGCCCAGATGTGAACTGCCACATATTATTCTGCAAACCTTTCCTATCTGAAGGTAGAACCCTTGGTTAGTTGACTTTTGGATTAGAAGAGAATGCAGTCAGGATTTCCCTGGTGGTCCAGTGGTAAAGAATCCGCCTTCCAATGCAGGGGACGTGGGTTCGATCCCTGGTCAGGGAATTAAGATCCTGCATCCCACATGCCACAGGGCAACTAAGCCTGTGCGTCTCAACGAGGGAGCCCGCTTGCCACAAACTACAGAGCCCACGTGCCACAACTAGAGAGAGAAAATCCTCAGGGCACAACTAGAGAGAAGCCTGCGCGCTGCAATGAAAGATCCCGCATGCTGCAACTAAGACCTGACGCAGCCAAAAAAATAAAGAAAATAAATAAATAAAAAAAGAAGAGAATGCAGGCAATGAATCAAGGAGTGGAGAGGTCTTTTGATGTCTCTCCTACTTCTGCCTTGTAAAGATGAAAGGGAAGGCTAAGATTTTTTTTTCATTCTGATGAAAAAGATTTGGTTGCTGTGGATTAGGCCTGTAATATCAAAATCAATTGCTAGCACAATTTCCTAGTTGGAATGCTTGGAATTTAGTGTTCTATTCCAAGATGATGAGGACATTTCAGTTCTCCAGTTTGAATCTGGGTTTCTACCCAGATTGCACAGTATTTTCACAGGATGTTCCAGCTCATATTTAGTTGGGTGGGTGGAAACCTTTAAAAAACTGGCCTCATATTTTTAAGGAAAATTGGAATGCTTATAAATGGAAGTCACGATTCTTAGGATAAAAGAAAAATGTGTACATTTTTATTCTTTC
This sequence comes from Lipotes vexillifer, assembly GCF_000442215.2. Taxonomy (NCBI): domain Eukaryota; kingdom Metazoa; phylum Chordata; class Mammalia; order Artiodactyla; family Lipotidae; genus Lipotes; species Lipotes vexillifer. The sequence continues at coordinate 652,017 of NW_006769699.1, read as the reverse complement.
TTTTTCTCAAAATATATAAATAAACTCTTAATAATGCTGATGAATATGAACACCATACCACTCAATTTTAATTATGGAGGTGCTGGTGCTGAAAAACAATTTAAATGCAGAAGAAAATGTTTGCTACATGATTATGGTTAAACTATGGGCTTTGTAATTATTGCCAAAATGCAAGTGCTATGTTTTTGGCTTGGTAGTGTGGCCAAAAAACAGCTCAGTCACCAGAGGTGGACGTAGGTAAAGAGATAAAATGTGGCATTTCTGGAAATCGAGGCCCACATCAAGTGTCCTCTGTGTGGACACCTCTTATAATTTACACTTTCCCTTTTAGGCATATGTACACAGACATATACATATATCTTCCAGCAACCCAGAGAGCTGTCGGACAGCCAGGAATTTCTTGAGGTATAAATATTTATCAGTAATAGTGATATAATCATCATTCTTTTCTTGAATAATTTTCCAGTGAAATGTGTAAAAGCTGTGGTAGGTATTATGGAGGTTTGAAAAAGAACTAAATGCCCTGGGAATCTGCCCTAGAGAAGTTTCTAATCTAGATAGAAAAGGAGATAATAATCAGGTAAATAATAATATAAAATTGTTTTTGATCAATTAACCAATTAATAGCAACAAACAAACAAACTAAAAAGAAACATTCAAGCAGAGTACTAGTCCAGAGAAGGGAAAGACCAGGTTAAGTGGAGGGTAGAGAAATTATTCAAGTGTATCTATTGTGTGTGGTACTTGGCACTATAGACTTGGAATAAAACAGCATCAGTACCCTGTAGATTAGAAATTAATAATCGAAGATAGATAGTAATCGTGTGGACAGAAATATTAAATCATATATTTGGCAGATGCAGAGAATTAAATTAGTAAATCGTTTACATTATTAATTAAAAAGAGGTGATGAAGAAGAATCTTAGAAATTATTATTACTGGCCATGGCGCATCTTGCAGGATCTTAGTTCCTGGACCAGGGATTGAATCTGGGCCCCTGACAGTGAAAGTGCCAAGTCCTAACCACTGGACCACCAGGGAATTCCCTAGAAATTATTTATTGTAGAGAATCACTCCCTTCCCTTGATTACAATAGTTTAATGCCTTGCCAGAGAGATGAGTTTTCTGTAGTTATTCAATTCAACAAGAAAGTCTTTTTCAAAGAAATATTAGTAGATAATGTGTCTTTTTACTATTGTATGAATAAGAAATGAAATCTACAGTATAGTCCTAAAACCAAGAAAAGCCTTACTCCTCTGAGGGCCATTGGTCTTAACTGCCTCAGACATATAGTTTGGCAAACGCTCCATCGCAAATTACACATTTCATCTGTGGAATTCGCTGGCAAACACTTGTGCCTCTTAGAATTGCCAACTTCTATATTGAGAGTAGAAATCATCCATAGATTATTACAGAATGACATTAGACCAGGGGCTAGGGCATTTTGGTTCTATTTCTGGCTTTGACATATTTCCTTGATGATGGTTCACCAAAACAATATTACTGTGTCATTAACAAAGTCAAAACTGAACATTTTAAGGTTATAGTTCCCATCTTTAAGAACGTCTCGCCTACATTGCAAGAATTATAGTGTGCAAGGTTGTCTTACAGTTTTTACTAATATAGCTGTAGTAATTTCTGAGACTGTTTCAAGGAAAACTCTCAGAAGTTAGATTCTAAGAAATCCATACATTTATTAGCTATGCTCAAAAGAGGAAAATATCAGCCTTTCAAAGTAAACAAAGCTAGAATTACTGTGAGCTCTTGCTTATCCACGATATTTGGGATAAAGAATACTACCAAGATATCAACTGCGAAACCCACGGTTAATTCCATATCTCTTCATTTACAATGATCCCCAAACCTACTGTTTCACCAGATCTCTCACTGGAATGGTTAACAAGTAGCCACAGGAGTTAGGTTTGGCTGGTTTTCCTTTCTCCTGCCCTCCCTCTGGTGGAGGTGTTAATGAGTGAAACACCCAAGACGTGCAGCTGAAGTCAACGCCAAGGGTTTGATTTGCATCCTCCACCAATTATACCGTCAGCCTTTGGAACGGAGAACGAGGAGGGATGGCTGCCACTTCCCAGATGCCTAGAGGGCATCCACTTGGGTCTACTCAGAATGCATCTAAATGAGAGCTCAAGCAGCTATTAAAGAATTGTTACTGCTCATGCCTTAGAAAGGAATAGACTTAATTTTTTATACTGGGTTAATATGTTCCTAATAAATACCAATGAAATGTTATAAAAGCATAGGGCTCCTGTTGGAAAAACAGGACAAACCCCTCCTTCATAATGATACTTTAATAGGAATAATATTTACATCTATTGTCTTATTTGATGCTCTCAACATCCCAGCAAGAGAGGGAAGGTTCTGTCATACTTGGAGGTCCCAGGAGAGTACTAGGGCTCAGGGTTTCCCAAATCTTAGTTATGTGCTTTTGCTCTTCTGCATCCAGTAGCCTAATACACATAAGATTCATATGGTAGCAAGTTATAATGGTTCTTAAAAACAATCCTAAGTTTTCGAACACCGTAATCTTACAGATCCCAGAGGTAGGATTAAATCAGTTACCCACAAAGCACAATGATCAGTAGAGGAAAAGCTAAGTAAATGTTAGCTTTTGTTGTTGTTATTAAAAACTGTGTTAGAGGTAGGATAGTGTCGTGGAGAGAAGCATGGACTCTGGACCCTACGCCCTGGGCTTGAATCCTGGCTGTGCAGTGTACCTGTCTCATTAAATTGTGTGTAAAGCTCTGGAATACTCAGCAGGCAGGCAGTGCTATTATAGACTGTAGTCACTACTATTACTTGATAGCTCTAGTACTTATACACAGAAGTAAAAATTTACCCTAGGTCAACCCGGTAAATGTTGAAGCTAGACTGTAATCCTGGTCCTTCTGCTTTTACCTTTTACAGAAATGTCTTTCTAGGTTACATTAGTTTCCCACAATTCCTAAAATGTGTTTTACCTCCTTTTCATGTCTCCTTCCATGGCCAACATTTAGTCTCCTTTACGAAACTGAAAGCCTTTTTCAAAATCAACATTTATAAAAATTTCCATGACAAAAACCTTAACCCTAGACCGTCCTCAGCTGTGAGGTACTCAGTTTACGCCATGCACGTGCATTTGCATTTGTAAGGAGCTGTTTTGTGCTTAAAATTGTTTTTCCTTTCTGGACATATTCTATAAGCCCACTAGAGGTACACTACTTGAACCCTGCATTTCTATTCACTTCTAGTTCATTTACCCTATCGCATCCAGAACTGGATAGCCCAGTGGGCTATTCAGTAAATTACCGACTGACTGGCAGGAATTCCTTCTGTTTTATTCTTTTTTTTTTTTTCCTTTGTTATTGGCTGACTAGTTTTGTCAGGGGCTGTCAAGTACATGCAAATTTCGTGGCCACATAAAAATGATCTAGTCAGAGTCGTTCCCTTAATCGAGGCGGAGGATTTAGTTGTATATTCTAACGTTTGGCACCTTCCACTCTTAGGCAGATCTAAAAACTACAGCACAGGTATTCAGGCTCCAGGGAGTGGTTTTTGGTTTTTTTTCTCAACAACAACCGAAAAACAGGACCCGAGGCAGCGGACGGAGAGCTGGGTGTGGAGGCCGGGGTGGGTGGAGCGGGGAGGTGTCTCTAAATCTTCTGGGGAGAGTGCGGTAAGAAAGGAAGGAAAAGGTACGCAGACCCCAAAGCTTCTCGGGTTTGTTCTTTTATTTTTCCCCTTAGGAGGGCGGTGGCAGCTGATCAGACACAATAGCTGGCAGTCCCCCCGCCGGCACGAAGATAAAAATGACCCTCAACAGCACCAGCAGGAGGACTGGGAAAGGGAGGAGGGGTGTGTCTGGGAGGAGGCGAGGATGAGGGTGACTAGGTGACAAACCCCGCCACCGCGGCGGGGTCCTCCACTCCAGCCCGGCGAGGACAGGAGCTGTGAGACACCTCCCCGGAGGGGGGCGGGGTGGGAAGGGGAGCCCGAGGGGCGGGGGCTTTCCTACTGGGGGCGGGCAAAGGGTGGAGGGACGCCTGAGTCAGCAGCCTCTGATTGGCTGGAGTTCTCTCGTCGCGTCTTCCGATTGGGCCATTTGCAGCGGGAGATGTTGTGAGGCGCGGCGGGGCGGGGCGAGCCGCCGGGGGTCTGGGGCGAAGCCCCGGACTCGGGCGGGGAGGGGCGGCGGTTGTGCCCAGGACCCTGCGCTGCTGCGACCTGCTGTGTGGAGAAGCGCAGCCACCTTTCCTCGGTACCGCTAGACGCGGCGAATTGTTCAGCTGCCCTGAAGATGTAAAAAGGGCAAAGAATTGAATGAACAGCGCTTGGCTGCGACCTCTCCCCACCCCCCCCCCCACCCCAAATGAGAAGCTTACTGTCGGGCGTGGGAGGACACTCCCTTACCTTGAAGTCCCACATCGCACCCCTCCCACTGCAAAAAGGGTCAAAAACTCACCCGGGCGTGTCCCCCGCAGTCTGGGACCCAATTCTGCGAGTCTAGCCGTATGATCGACCCCCTCCCCGGCCCTGACGCCAAGTACCTAGTCCCTTCTCCAGTGGAAGCCCGGGTTCCTGGCCGCTCCCGCACTGCGCTCGGAAGACTGGAGAAGGCGGGGAGGGTTTTGTGTGTCTGGCTTTTGGGGAGGTGTTGAGGGTGGTGGTGAGGGCTTGTAGGTCCCGACACACATTGGGGGGGTTGGCGAGCAACCCCCGTCCCCGCCCCCGCCCCAGGCTAATCTCCCTTCTCCAGCGTCGGTTCCCGGGACCATATTATTCAAGACAGAAAACATTCAGCCCCAGAGCCTCCCCTGGGGAGGGGAGGGGAAGGAGGTGGAGTGGGAGGAGGTGGATCCAGGGAGGAAGAAGCGAGAAATCCGCCCCCGGGAAACAGCTCGGCGCGGCAGCGGAGCGAGGCACTTCTGTCACTTGGCGGTCGCGGGCGCCCGAGCGCGGCCCCGGCCCGGCCCGGCGAGGCGAGGGGAGAGTCCGGCGGCCGCCGCCCCGCCCCACGCCCTCCCGCGGCGGCCGAGAGCCCGGGGCCGGCCGGGGCAGGTCGCGGCGGTGCCT
>NW_006769699.1:644708-646398 GCF_000442215.2 Lipotes vexillifer | reverse complement strand
GCCGCCGCGCCTCGGAAGCCGGGCCAGGCGGGGCGCGCAGGGTGAGCCCCCTCGCTTTGGGCCTTTTCCCCGGGTGTCCCCGTTCGTTTTGGAAAGTACATATTTGGGCCGCCCTTCCCGGGAGATCGAGATCCCCGACCCGCCTCTGGAAGGGGCGGAGGAAATAGTGGTCGGTGGGTGGTGGTTTTCTTTTTCCTATTTTTTTTCCCCCCTAGGTGGCCACGGGGAACGGGGAAGACCGTGTCGAGGCGTAGTTTAGGGCGCGGCAACTAACTAAAAGTGGCCGGGGCTGCGGCTTCATTTCTGTAGCTCCGGAATAATGTCCCGGAGTCCCTCCTGCCTCCGCGCGCACCTCCCCGCCCGGCCCCGCGCCGTCGCCGCCCAGCCCCGCCGCGGGCCAAGGAAAACAGCCGCCGCCTCGGGGACACCGGCGGGCCGGGGCGGAGGGCGGAGGGCGGGCGCCCCGGGTGCCCCAGGCCGCCTGGAGACGCCGGCAGAGCCGCCGGTCGCGTCCGAGCAGGGCTTTTTGTTTTTATTTTGGGGAGCTGGGGAGATGGCGGGGAGCAAGGAGGGCTTTTGAAAAAGGATTATTTCATTTTAGTCCGGCGGGGAGCAAACTTCCCTTAAGTCTGCTTATCCGGGTGATGCAGAAGAACATAGACTCCCTCTCCTCTGCCCAGAAAATACATGAATTAAAATGCACTTGAAAAGGGAACGGTTTTTCTTGACGGCTGCACAACGGCCGTGCATGTTTGAGGCAACCACCGTGCAGTTCTGATGTTTCGTTTTTTTGTTTCCCCTCCCCCCCCCCCCGGTTTATAGGATTTTTCACCTTTTTTCTTTCTCTTTTTGTATGGGAAGTTTCTTTCATCTTTCATACTTCATCAGCATGGACCGAATTATCCTTCCATGTGTTGGAAAGGCGAGCTTGGGGTAGGCATGTGAACAAGCCTAAGGTCAGTGTATGGAGAAAGTTCATGCCCTTTAACTTTTCCCTCTTCTAGGAAAGATCTCTCTGGGAGAGCCTTCACGACGCGCTCGCCTTGCTCTTGGACTTGGGAGGAGCGCTAGGAAGAAGGGGACCGCTTTCTAGCTGCCGAGGAGACCTCTTCTTTGTTTTTTATGTCTGGAGAAATGGACGAAGACGGTGAAGTCAGTTGAAGTCCGAAGAAATAATCATCAGGGCATTTCGAAGGCGCTTCATCAAAACCTTCATTCCCTGGCGCTTTAATTGTCTCACCGGCACTGCACCTTCTAGGAGCCTGGTGTGGCATTTCCCCCCCAATGTGGACTCCCATGGGTTGGTCCCTTCTTTGTAATTTGAAATGAAATGATGGCCACACGTCGGACTGGTCTGCCGGAGGGAGATGGTGACAACAAGCTCAAGACCTGCGGGTCCCCCGCCTGTGAGGTAAGCGCAGCGGCAGCATCCCCGTGTAGCCCACAGTGGCCGGTGTCTGTGAGGTGTCCTGCCTGTGGGGGGTCAGTTGGGGCTTTTGGACTGAGTGGTGGGAGTGCCCCAGCTTGACCGGTAGGGAGATGAAGCCTTGGCCATTTTTGTTTCGAAGAACTTCCAGTGATTCTTCTGCAAGGACATTTTCCTTACTTACTTTGAAATGTCCCCATCTTGGTCATCTCAGGGCACGGAATTCTCCCTTTTGAGGGGTCTGGGAATACTACAAGCTTCTGT
>NW_006769699.1:626684-644698 GCF_000442215.2 Lipotes vexillifer | reverse complement strand
TCCCTACAGTTCCCATTCTCCAGTATTTTTGGAGCTGGGCTGGTTAGGGGGTGCTTTGTACCTTTCATGTGTGTATCCAAGGTTTGCCCTGGAGGTGGAGAGGGCATCTGTCTGGAATGCTTGTTGCTCCTGGACCACCATCTCTCTCCGACACTGATGCTGTTGCTGTGGATATCTGCTTTGGGTAGAGAAACAAGTCTTTTCCCGTGGACAGTTTAGTTTAGGCACAGCCTCCAACTCCCTTAAAAATGTCTTGCCTTTCCTGTTCTTTTATTTATTCCCTTCCTTTCACTGCTCAAAAGTCCTGTGAGTGTCAGCCTGAGCTGTCAGGTGGGTGACTGCCTTCAGACCAACATCTTTGGAAGGGCTCAGAAGATTTTACACCAGGCTTTCTGAAGTTTTTTGAGCAAGCTGGAGAGAAATAGAAAATCCATTGATCTTTGGCACCCCTATGCCCTGTTGCCTCTCCTATCTTTTTTCCTCCTTATATTTGGAATTTAATTCTATAATGGCTCCTTGGTGTTTACTTTGTTATTGACGGTTTCTGTAATTTGCTTGCTAAACATACTGAATACTGTTTTCCTTTAGATTTTGCTTTTGAGCTGCCTATATTTTTAAGGAAAGGTTGAAGATTACTTTAGATAACCGTAACATCCCCCAATGAGCCGTCACTCTCATTGTTTATTTTGTGCTTGTGTTACATTTTAACTTCATGGTCATTGAAACGGGGTCTAGTTCTCAGTGTGTGATTTTTGGCATCTTAATAAAAATGAGTCAGAAGTTAAGTTTTTGTTCATAAAGCAGGCAGAGGAACTTGCTTCATGCAGCTTACTTCATACTGCATTAGAACGTTTATGCAGAAATCAGTGAGGTAGGTACAGTGTGCCGTTACTGTACAGTTTATTAGAACTATAGGTTTACAGTTAGAAACTTTTTTTTTGACACCTATAAACACCTGCTTGCAGGTAAAAACGTGATTAAGTATAACACCACAATTCTCTGATCATGGTGAACCATAATAACTCCTTTTGGAAGGCCTACCTACAACTTAGTGATTGCTTAATGTGTATTGTAGTTCCATAATGATAGGTACTGTGGTCTTAAAGCCTTATTTGTCATTGACTTGTGAATACCTTAATTAGCATGCTATTTGCATTGTATTTGCAAGAACTAATATTATTTGACTTTTTTTGAGGGGGTCATTTAAGGGATATCCCGGAAACCAAGAATTTATAATAGACACATCTTGTCCTTGGCTAGAAGGCAGTGTTTCCAGTTGCAAATTTGGCTTTTATTAACAATGACAATTATGTATTTTTTTTAAGGGCTGTGAAACTTGCTTTCATTTGGACCTTACTGCTGGCATAGCCATAGTATTTCTGGTTTGGGAGCCAAGAAAATACTGTATTGTCTGTATTTTGCTCATTTAGAGACTGTATACACTTCTCTAAATGAGCAAAATACAGACAATACAGTATTTTCTTGGCTCCCAAACCAGAAATACTATGGCTATTTTGGTAATAAACTGTGGTGTTGCTTGGCTTTTTAAAGAATAGGCAGATAGTTTGCTTAGATTCTATGTGGAAATAGAAATAAAGGGTCTGTATGCTGTCAGAAAACATTTTAAAATCTCAGGGTGAGGAGTGAGGGTAACTTGTATTTACTGGCTCTGTTTAGTTGTCTCTTATTGATGCTTCTGATGCACATTAAATCTTGGGAGTATTTATTAGTAATAAAAAGAGTTGCCACTGGAATACTTTGGGTATCAATTTTGGGTCGACAGGTATTTAAGTCTTTGAATACTGCACTTAATTTTTGTGCTTAATTTTATTAGAAGAATTACACTCTAGAGTAGCACTGACATTCTTTTTAAAATTTTAAAAACCAATAGCTAAAAAACTAACAAACAAAAAACCGATTGCTATGTTCCTAAATGTGTATTTGAGTAATAAATTTGTGTGTGCTTTTACCTACCTAAGAAACGGTAGTATATATCTTAATATTAATGGTATTAGCCAGAACTAACTTTGTAGCACAGAAGAAATCAATGTAGTGAATTAAAGGAGTCCCTGTTTTATGCCTTATCTAATTGGCTATTTCCACCTGCTGTGAATAAGGTCTATTGTTTTGATGAAAAACAATCAGAAATTTCTTGTTTATATTAAGTGTTAGAATCTAATTGTGTTGCTGTATGAATAAGTGTTCCCAAGACGATATTGGAAGGGACAAAAACATAACAAACAATCCTCTTCAAATAAAGAATTGTGACACTTTAGTAAAATATATTTTGACATTATACAGTAAGGATAGCATAGTTGTGTTCACACAAAATGATATACCTTTCACATCAAAATATGTATTTTTGAAAATTGGTTTCACTCACTGAGCCAGGTAAGTGTTTTTTGGGGGGGGCGTGTGTGTGTCTTGTGCACGGATGTGTACAGGCTGATCTGTGACACCTAGCCTTGTATAACTTTGCTCACAAAATCACTGTGTATAGACTCTGAATCCTCTGTGGTATTTTCACCCCTTTTCACATCATATAGTGTTTCTTCTTTATGGTTCGACTTGCTCTCTCTCTCTTTCTCTCTCTCTCTCTTTGTTTCTTTTTTCAAAGCTTTCTAGGCCACATTATTCTTCCCACTTCTAACATTTACTTCATTTTTAATCTCTAGTCCGCAGGGTTGTACACGTGTTCAGCACTTTCACTGTCTACTATTAGAACAAACCTATTTGCTCATATGCTAATTAACTTAGTTCATTTTATGTCTTGCTTCTTCCCCGAGGCTAAAATGATCCTGTGACTAAAACGTATTATAAGCTGATGAAAACTATTTGTTAGTTGATTTTGGAACAGTGTAAATAATAAAGGCATTTTCTGTGCGCGAATTCATTCACGTAAAAATTCATACTTCTGCTCTCCTTTCTGGAATACTGTACACTTTGCTTTTATCCCAGACTTCCTTGTTCCTTCTCAGGCTCTCTCTCCCTCCATCTGTCTCTCTTTCTCTCTCTCTCTTTAGGCTTCTTATTCCTCTGCTGCCTCTTGTTGGTTTTTACAGGAGCCACAGGCCTTTCCATTCCTCTACTCTTTTCTCACTCCCTAGGTTTCATTTTACACCCTCCCAGGGCTTTAATCTACATGCCCGTGATTCCTAATTTACAACTGTATCTCAGATTTTATGGCTGCTCTCTAGACCTAGATAGCCAATTGCCTATTTACCATACAGTTTTTTGTTTTTTTTTTGGGATAGTCTACAGGCTCTTCAAACTCAACAGATTCTCTGCCCTGACCACCAACCTGCCCTCTCCCTGACTTCCTTCTTTTAGTGAGTAGCACTGCTAGGTACCTATCTGTCCAAGTCAAAAACCAGGCTACAATCCTTGACCCCTCTCTCTCCTTCCTCCTGTCAAAGTCCTACATTCTGAATCCCACTGCCACTCCCTGAGTTCAGATTAGCTGCATCTCAGCGGTGAATCATGGACCAGGCTTCCTAACTAGCGTCCCAGGCTCCCAGCCTTGCCCCCTTCCAGCTCTCCGATCTGCCGTAACCAGAGCGCTCCTCCTGAAATAGAAAGCTGATCATTGCATTCCCTGGCCTAAAACAGTTTTCTGGCTTCCCATTGCCTTTGGAATAAGGCTCAAACTCCTGAGAGAAGTCTGAGAGGACTTCTGGCCCGCCCTTCTCCTATCGCATCTGTGACCTCTCTCTGTACTTCCTGTACTGTCAGTACCACCCCCCCAAGGGCATCACAATGTCTCTCTCATTACTTCAGGTCCTTATAAATCCTGTTTTCTCCCAGCCTTCCTTCCATTCTCCCCTCCTCCACTTCCACCCCTCCCTGGCTGATTTTTACTATCATTCTGGTCTTTTCTTCAACATCACTCAGGAAAGCTTTCCTTGACCTTCCAAGACTGGATTAATTGGCCCTGCTGCCTTCTCCTCAAACACCCTCCCTGTACTCTATCAGGAAGAGCACTTACTAGTTTATCTATATTCCCCTGGATTGCAAGTCCCATGAAAACAGGGACCATGTTTGTCTCTACAGTGAGTGGCACATAGTAGGTGCTCAATAAATACATGCCAAAATAGCCAATAAACATAGTGGGAAAGGCTTTAGTTTTCTATTAACCGTTCATTTATATCCCAGCACACTTGATGGTCCTCCTGCCTCCCTGTCCCCTCCTTCTCAGCCTTGGAAGTTTCCTCAGCCTCTTGACCTACTAAGTCTTCCTATACCTCAGGGCTCCATTTGACCCTCTTTTCTTCTCTCCAGACTCAGTTTCATGGTTTTAAATATCAGGTATAAACTGATCATTCACATATATGCATAGGTACACAACTATTTGTGTGCGTGTGTGTCTCTCCACCCTGACCTTTCCCTTGAATTCAGATGCCCACATTTGACCTGCCCACTCAGAACCTCCACTCGCGTGTGGAGAAGCCATGTCCCGAACCAAATTCCTCCTTCTCTACAGCCCCGCCCCCCCACCCGCCCAGCTTCCCCGTTTGCTCCTTCCTGTCTCCCTCATCTTAAGCCATAGCAATCCCACCATCCCAGGTGGAGTCTTGGGAGTGATCTTTGATCCCTCTTTTCCTCTCTTGTGCATCACCTGCAAATCTGGCCACCGGCCTCTCAGCTCAGCCCTTGCCAGCCTGCAGTCTGTCCCCACAGTCATCCCGGTGGACCCTTTAGAAGTCAGGTCCTGGCACTGCTTTGCTTCGGCTCCTCTACTGGCTTCTCCTCTCCTTCAGGATGAAAGGCTGAAGTTCTCGAGTGCCTGCAGGACCCCTGGACAGCCTCCCGTCTCCTCCCTGAGCTCACCTCCCGGGCGCTCCCCGCTTCTGCGGACACACGAGCCCAGCATGCCCCAGAGCCTTCCCGCTGTGTTCCATCTCCTTGGGACACTGTCCCCCAGGTGTCTGCAGGGCCCGCTTCCTTGCCTCCTCCGGATTTGCTTAGAAGTCACCTTCTGGGAGGATCTTCCCTCCCCTGCTCCCCAGGACACACCCTGCCCTCCTTCCTCACTTCATTTTTTCCCCTGTCACTTACTCTCCATCTGACGTGCTGCTCCATTTGATTTTGCTTATTGATTTGGACAGATGATGTACGTAAGTGTTGAGAGTACAGTTTGTTTTGTTCACCTGGTATTTCTTGTGTCTGGAAGGGAGTCTAGCACATGGTAGGGCCCTCAGATATTTTTTTCGAATGAATGAATGAAAGAAGGAAGGAAGGAAGACCTAAGGAAAATTTCCATTCCGAAATGTTCTAGAGTTTGCATCTAGGTAGTTTAGATTATATAACGACGTGTAGTGTGAATTGTAGGTTCTTCTTTAGACCTCCATTTCCATTGGGATGGCTGTTCACAGTTTTCTTTGCATCTTTCTTACCTTTTGGGAAGCTGGTAACCAAGTAACAGTAACCAAGGCAGTGTGTAGTACAAATGTATGAAATACTTTCTGCTAAGGTGGGATAATGGTAATGAACAGACTAGGGGAGGGGAATCAAACTGGTGGTGAAACTGTGGAAAGGTAATAGGGTCATCCCTCAGGATCCACAGGGCATTGGTTGCAGGAACTCCCACCCAATGGATGCCAGAATCCTCAGATGCTCAAGTCCCTTATATAAAATGGGGTAGTATTTGCATATACGCTTACACATCCTCCCTTATACTTTAAATCATCTCTTGATTACTTATAACACCTGATACAATGTAAGTGGTATGTAAATAGTTGCTAGTGTGCAGCAAATTCAAGTTTTGCTTTTTGGAACTTTCTGGAAAAATTTTTTCCAAATATTTTTGATCCTTCATTGGTTGAATGCACAGGTGCAGTACCTTTAGATACAGTGGGCCAACTGTATGTCTGATGTTTTCTTTCTTAAAACAATTGTCCAGTATAGGAATCTTCCTTACATTTTTAATTTTTTTTAATGTCATGAATATTTCACTGTAAGTTAAAAAATGATCACAACATTGACTATGGCAAAATGTTAACAGTTGTTAATTCTGGATGGGGAGAATACCAGAATTATATTATTTTTGTATTTTCTCTTTTTTTGTTTAATTCCAAAGTTACAATAAAAAGACAGCATTTACAGGTTTAAAAAATAGGTAATATGTTACCAGTCTTGTGAAAAAATCAGGTTTCTAGCGAACCTACCTATGCTGCTTAAAATAATACTTAGGCACTTTTTGAAAAGGATACACGTTACTCAAAACAATACTTAAACAGTTTTTAAAAGACATGTTTTCTTCAGTGGAGGATTCATTGCAGGCTAATGATAGTACAGTATAACATAACACTGTTATTTAATTTGAAACGTGTGTTCCTTCATATACCTGAATCTAAATGACAGAATACCATTGTATGTCAAAAGCTTTACCCTGCAAATTAGGGTTAAAAGTATAGCCTGTTGGAATGAAGAGCAGCGGCAGTAGAACTCTGGATTTGGAGCTATTGAGTGGAACCCGTCTCAAGATAAGAGCCATCAACAAAATGAGTACCCAGGTCTAAGAAGAGTTCTCCACACATTGTTAGTGTTTTGTAGCATTCATTTCTTCCAAGTGAAACATTTTATGAAGTCCTTGTGCCTTGCTTACAGACTCTCTAATCCCTTCCTCATTTCTTTACTTATTACCAGATCACATAATCTGGTACAAACCTGATACTCAGTTTCTTTTGTTCTGTGCTTTGTGAAGGGACCCATCATCTTATTATATTTAACATGATGATTTAAGTATGGGCAGTGCTGGATGTAGATGCACAGATGCTGTTATCGAATGCAGCTATTTTCTATTACAGAAAGACCATATGGTAGGCACTTGTTTTTCTTTCTGGTTGATGTGATTAGATTAGTAAAATGAAAGGTTATTGGACTTAGATTGTCCTAGTATTTATTTAATTTTAATTGACCATAAGGAATTAAGTATGTTAAAAATATTACAAGCTGTCGATATATTCTGTTGTTTTGAAGTAGGAAGATGTCTTCACTCAAAAGCTCAGTTTTGGATTGCTTCTACCAAAACAGTTTTTTAGTTTAAGTTGTTGTATTTTTTCAAAAACGGAGTATTGTGCAGGTAGTTTATTTCACAACAAAATCTGGAAGATGGCCTTTTGTGCCTCGAAGATAATCTGAAGACAAATGGATATACTGTACTATAGGCTTAAGAAACTTAGTGTGATGGAAATTGTTTTTTTATAAGTCCTGTATTTTCTAGTTATTTATTAATATGGAAGAAATTCCATCATGTAGATTTGTGAATAAGAGAATAGATTTAAAACCCAAATTTGATATTTCTGAAATATTCATCTATTTTAGGGAAATTTTTAGGCAGACCAGAAAAACTGTTATTATCAACAAATGGCGAGTTAAAGAATTTATTTATTTTTCCTTAGACCAGCTCCTGTTGAACCTTCCTTCTGTTGGATACTGGGTGTGTTCTTGATTCAGACTTGGTTACTTATTGCCTTTTCCCCTTGCTGCTTATCTCTGTTCTGAATAGACACCGGGCATAGTTATGAGCAGTAGTCTGTTTATAATCCCACAAGTTCTTTTTCCTTCTTATAACCTAATGAAGACGTAGCCTCTCGACTTGAACTGTGGTTCACTGCATTCATCTTTAATAGATCTTGACAAGACTTATTTTCTTGAGAACCTTTTGATTTTTCTCCCTCCTTAGAATGGAGAATATCCTTAAATATCAGAAGCTAGAAAGCTGGATTTATGATTACATTTCTTCTGGATATGTCTTAGCTACTGTGATCTTGGGGATTAACAGGCATCTTTTTTTTTTTTTCTTAACCTTAATATATCTAGATATCTTTAATCCCCAATATTTTCCTAATAAACACAGATTCTGTATTTAAGAGAATTTGTGTCAGCTAGATCAGTGAGACCTACTTTCTCCTTTGGGTTCGACATATTGGCTTCTGGAAACATTACATACCTAGTGAATGTGAGGGGGAGGAAGTACTCTGGGCACCCAGTTTAAATCAGATCTTTATTATAATGCTTTTAGGAAACTAAAAACATTTCAGTTTACTTATTTTTCATTTAATACTATTTTATAGACACCATTCTCTGCTCATAAGGGAGATATATATATGTGTGTATATATACACACACATATATATGTATATATATGTACACATAATATATATACACACACACACATATATATGTCAATTTTATAAACGGAGGAAAAGAAACTCTTAAAAAGCACTATGCAAAGGTATCTTCAGGGATTGTAATATGGAAGAGAGATTAGATTTATTTTGTGTGGCTGTAAAAGGCAGAACTAGGATCAGCAGATAGACAGATGGGCCAATTTCCAGAATTCAGAAGAAAATTTTTTGTTAAATTAGAAGTTAATCGGAATAGAATGTGTTCTTTGCACAGGTGGGATGACCTTCAGTTAGGGGACTCCAGAGAGGATTCCTGCTTTGGTAGGAATTTATTATTTTATTTTATTTTATTTTTTAAATTAATTAATTAATTTTTGGCTGTGTTGGGTCTTCGTTGCTGCACGCAGGCATTCTCTAGTTGTGGCGAGCGGGGGCTACTCTTCGTTGCAGTGCGCGGGCTCCTCATTGCGGTGGCCTCTCTTGTTGCAGAGCACAGGCTCTAGGCGCATGGGCTCAGTAGTTGCGGCTTGCGGGCTCTAGAGCGCAGGCTCAGTAGTTGTGGCACATGGGCTTAGTTGCTCTGCGGCATGTGGGATCTTCCCGGACCAGGGCTCAAAACTGTGTCCCCTGCATTGGCAGGTGGATTCTTAATCACTGTGCGACCAGGGAAGCCCTGGTAGAAATTTAAACCGGGCATTTCTGGACAATCATTAAGAATCACTTGGACAGCCTTTCAAACTACAGATTCGTGTCCCCACCATTAAGTTAACCAATCAGAATCCTTGGGGATGAGACCCCAAAACCTTAGCTTTTAAAAAAGTCCCCTGGTGATCTTCTGAATTTGAGAACAGCAGAATAAAATGATATTCAAGGTCTAGGTTCTTATGGCAGCCTGGTTTTAGAATTATTCTGACCAAATTGAAATCAATGTAGAGAAAAAGCAAAAATATGGGGAAAAAATTTAAATGACTGTAAATCAGTGAAATTTTCAAGCTTAAAATTATAATTATTTTCTTCTAATTGTAATTAAATGTGTTTCTTTTTTTAAAATTAATTAATTAATTAATTTTTGGCTGCATTGGGTCTTCTTTGCTGCCCTCGGGCTTTCTCTGTTGCGACGAGCAGAGGCTACTCTTTGTTGTGGTGCGTGGGCTTCTCATTGCGGTGGCCTCTCTTGTTGTGGATCACAGGCTTGAGGTGTGCGGCTTCAGTAGTTGTGGCACGCGGGCTTCAGTAGTTGTGGCACACGAGCTTAGTTGCTCCGTGGCATGTGGGATCTTCCCGGACCAGGGCTTGAACCCGTGTCCCCTGCATTGGCAGGCGGATTCTTAACCACTGTGCCACCAGGGAGGTCCCTCTACATGTCATTAATATAACAAGATAATATTCTTTTCAAATAAAGTAAATGTTATGCCGAAAGAGCACTTTAAAATTCTATAGTAATAGGTGTTACACTTTTTTGTATGTATGTTATACTTTAATCAAAAGTTACATATTTTAAAGTGATAGAACTCTGACTTTGGTTATATCAAAGCTATTGTTACTTTTTAGATTTATTATAAAAGTAATTTGTTTCATGTCATTTCTAGAAGGACATATTTTCTTTAAGCAAATAACTGTTAGGATGATTTCTTTTGCATCTTGTAATCATTTGTTCATACCAACTCTTTTATCAAGTGAAAGAAAAAGATATATTCTATCTTTACCTAAGTATACATTGTGAAGGGTTTCAAAAATCATTCTAACATAAATAATAATAAACTAATCATTAACAAAATAATTTCACTTTACACACCCTTCTTCATTTAACAGCAACAGCTACTCTATCTGTTCAGTGAATCCATCTTGTCTTTTAATGTCACTGATGGTGAGATGCATTGGATACTGTGCTGCAAAGACAATGTAAACTAATTACAGTGTCCAACTGCCAATTCTGCAAAAGAAGCAGGGTTTCTTAAAGTGATGTTGCAGAAGGAGCAAAGTCACTGACAAAGAGCTGAGTGAGACCAGTGAACAGATGCAGAAAGCATCATCAAAGTTGATAGGTGTCTCAAAAGGGAATGATTTGAATTCTAGGGTTTAAGAGAAGCTTTTGAGAAAACTGATGTCCTTGAGGGCAATTGCAAGTATGGGGAAGTGACATTTTCTTCTAGGAAGTGATGTTTAGTTTGGACCCCATGCTTTAAGCTGTTTGCCAAGAGACCTTAAAAAGTGGGTGTGAATCTAGAAGGAATAGCAGCAGTGAACAGATTTAGATTTCTCTTGTGTTTTCTTTTTCTTAGTAGAGACAGTGCGGCTGAGAGTGAGTAGAAAATCCTAGCTTCTGTAATTGACTTAGAAATAAAGCTGTTAAGACAGAGGTCAAGGAGTAGTGTCTTGAAAGGCACTGCTGTTGTAATAGTTCTTAGATGCAAAGATACTTCAGAGTTTGAGTATTTTAGATGCCTTCATTTCTTTTTTTCTTTTTTTAAATTAATTAATTAATTATTGGCTGTGTTGGGTCTTCGTTGCTGTGCGAGGGCTTTCTCTAGTTGTGGCAAGCGGGGGCCACTCTTCATCGCAGTGTGTGGGCCTCTCGCTGTCGCGGCCTCTTCCATCGCGGAGCGCAGGCTCCAGACGCGCAGGCTTAGTAGTTGTGGCTCACGGGCTTAGTTGCTCCGTGGCACGTGGCATCTTCCCAGACCAGGGCACGAACCCGTGTCCCCTGCATTGGCAGGCAGATTCTTGACCACTGCGCCACCAGGGAAACCCCATTTCTTTTTTTTAAAATTTCTATATTGAGGTACAACGGACATGTAAAAAGCTGTATATATTTAAAATATACAACTCAGTGAATTTGTGGATAAGTATACACCCATGAAACTATCTTCACCATCAAGGCCATAAACAGATTCATTACCTCCCCAAATTTCCTCCCACCCTCTTTATTATTATTGTTGTTGTTATTATTATTGTAACATATATAAAACCTACTTAACATAATCTGCCCCCTTAGCAAATTTTGTGTATACTATATAGTATTGTTAGCTACAGGCACTGTGCTGTAGTGTAAATTTCCAGAATTTATTTATCTTGCACAACTGAAACTTTGTACCCTTTGACCATCACCTCTCCATTTCCCCCATTTCCCAACCCCTGGCAATGTACTCTCTGCTTCTATGAGTTTAACTATTTTAGATTCCACATATAAGTGAGATCATACAGTATTTGTCTTTCTGTATCTGGCTTATTTCACTTAGCATAATGCCCTCAAGATCCATCCATGTTGTTGCAAATGGTGGGATTTTCTTCTTCTTTTTTTTAAGGCTGAATAATGTTCTCTTCAAGATCCTGATTTGAATTCCTTTGGATAAGCACCCAAAAGTGGGATATCAGGATCGTATGATAGTTTTTGAGGAACCTCCATATAATGGCTGCACCAGTTTACATTCCCACCCACAGTGTGTACAGGGGGTTTCCTTTCTCCACACCCTCACTAACGCTTGTTATCTTTTGTATTAACAGTAGCCATTCTAAGACGGTGAGGCAATCTCTTTGTGGTTTTGGTTTGCATTTTTCTGTTGATTAGTGAGGTTGAGCACCTTTTCATATACCTATTGACCATTCGTAAGTCTTTGTAGAAATGCCTGTTCCCGTCTTTTGCCCATTTTTAAATTGGGTTATTTGTTTGTTTGTTTGTTTAGCTGTGTTGATTTCTGACTCTCACTAGTCTTTGCTGCCTAAAAGCACGATGATGCCTTAGCAAAATGGGCAATTGATTAAAAATCATCTTAGTAGGAACAGTTACACTGTAGACTTAGTGGGAGAGACTAGGTACCACTGACATCTTTCTTGGGGGTGTATGAGCCACACTACAATCCCTACCTTAGGATATTGACAGAGCTTCATAGTTTATGGCTACTAGAACTGCATCTGCTCTAGACCAAGGGCGAATGCAAATTCTCTTCAGTTTAGGAGAGGACCTTGGAAGAAGAGTCACTTTTCCCTGTTTCATCCTTGGATACTGCTGCCGTTCTTGGCTGTCTTTTTATTTGACCACCATAATCTTTTTATCTAACTCTCTTTCAAATAAGTTACTGAAACATTGTTTTTGGATCAAGTGGGATCTCTAGGAAAAAGGCAGATATATAAAGTCTAAAATATACATATATTCAGGAAGCATAAGGATACCCCAAAACGCATGGCTTAGAAAGTGAATACTGCTTGATTTCTACAAACTACGGTGAAGTGTTTAGCATATATTTGACAGGAAAAAAGTATGTCTTTTCCAGTTGGCTTTGAATTGACAGCAGACAAGACAGGGATCTTTTGGTAGTCTATGAAAAGGATTTTGAACCTCAGAAATCAGTCTGTAGGATTAATGAAGAGGGAAGACATAAAATGCCCATATCAGGAGTAAAAGAGGGGGCACCATTCAGAGCCTACAGACATTAACAGGATAAAAAGGGAATATCTGGGGCTTTCCTGGTGGCGCAGTGATTGAAAGTCCGCCTGCCAATGCACGGGACGCGGGTTCCGGGAAGATCCCACATGTCGCGGAGCGGCTGGGCCCGTGAGCCGTGGCCCCTGAGCCTGCGCGTCCGGAGCCTGTGCTCCGCGACGGGAGAGGCCACAACAGTGAGAGGCCCGCGTACCGCAAAAAAAAAAAAAAGGGAATATCTGAATAACTATATGCCAGTAAATTTGACAACTTAGGCCAAATGGGCAAATTCTGCGTAAGGATTCTAATACCAATTCAGAGTTGTTTGTGCATATGTTAGGTAGGGGCGGTCGTGGGGTTTTCCTCACCAGGCAGTTCTCCGATACCAGCTAGGTGTCCTACAGTTCAACTTAATTCTGATGCTGTCTACCCGAATATAGAGTCAGATCCCACAGGTTAAGGGCTCAGTCCCACAAGACTGCCCTCCCCCCCGCCCCTGCCCCCTACCACCTGCAACTTCAGCGGTCCAGTTGCAAGTTTAGGTTGTCACCTGAGCTTCTAACCTACTGACTGTAGATTGGAGGTTCCAACGACCCCTTCCTTGGGTTCAACTAATTTGCTAGAGTGGTTCACAGAACTCAGAGAAACATTACTTAACTAGATCACGGGTTTCATAATAAAGAGTATAACACAGGAACAGCCGGATAGGAGGGATGCGCAGGGGCAGGGTGTGGGGAAAAGGTGTGGAGCTTCCACGGCCTCTCCAGGTGCTCCACTCTTCCCAAATCCCCATGTGTTCACCAACCTGGAAGCTTTTCGAACCTCATCCTTTCCAGTTTTTATGAAGGCTTCATTACATCAGCATGATTGATTAAATCATTGGCCATTGGAGGTGGAATCAACCTCCAGCCCCTCTCCCCTCCCCTGAGGTTGGGATGGGATTCAGTGTTCTGACCCTCTCATCATTTGGTTGGTTGGTTCTCCTGGCAATCAGCCCCTGTCCTCAGGTGTGTTCCTGATGTCACCTCATTATCATAACAAAAGACACCACTCGTTGCTCTCCTCACTTAGGAAATTCCAAGGGTTTTAGGGGACCTGTGCCAGAAATGGGGATGAAGCCCAAATATGTATTTCTTGTTATAAATCACACTATCACACCTTGAAAGATACAAATTACCAAAACTGCCACAAGGAGAGGTGTAAAAAAAAAATCTGGGGCTTCCCTGGTGGCGCAGTGGTTAAGAGTCCGCCTGCCGATGCAGGGGACACGGGTTCGTGTCCCGGTCCGGGAAGATCCCACATGCCGCGGAGCGGCTGGGCCCGTGAGCCATGGCCGCTGAGACTGCGCGTCCGGAACCTGTGCTCCGAGCGCAACAGGAGAGGCCACAACAGTGAGATGCCCACGTACCGCAAAACAAAAACAAAAAGCAAAAAAACCCTGCCGTATGTGTTAAAGAAATTGAATTTAGAATTGAAAACCTCCCCACCAAGAAGACTTCAGATCCAGATGGCTACACTGACATATTCTATCACATGCTTAAGGAAGAAATCATACCAGTTCTATACAAGCTCAGAAAATAGAGGTGGAGGGAACACTTCCCATCTTCTTTTTATGATGCCAGCGTAAGCCTAGTAACAACCAGGCAAAACCAGTATAAGAACAGGAATTCAGACCAATAACCCTCATGGTTGTAGATGTAAAAATGCTTAACAGAACGTCAACAAATCAAATCTAGAAATATATGAAAAAGATAATACATCATGATTAAGTTGGAGTTATCCCAGGAATGAAAGATTAGTTTATCATTTTAACATATCAACAACATATTAACCATTTAATATATTAATGGAATAAAGGAGAAAATTTGAATGATCATCTCAATAGATGCAGAAAAGCATTTGATAAACTTTATAACGTTCATCATAAAGACTCTCAGAAAAGTGGGAATATAAGGAAACAACCCAGTTTGATCAAGGGGACCTATGAAAAAGCCTACAGCTCTCAGGCTTGGTGAAACACTGAGCACTTCACTACTAAGAGCAGGAACAGGGTAAGGGTGTCTGCTCTCACCACTCTATTCAGCCTCATAGTGGAGGCCCTAACAAGTGTGGTAAGTCAAGAAAAGAAATAAAAGGAGGAAGGAAAAAGAGAAGGAAGGGCTTCCCTGGTGGTGCAGCGGTTGAGAGTCTGCCTGCCAATGCAGGGGAGATGGGTTCGAGCCCTGGTCCGGGAAGATCCCACATGCCGTGGAGCAGCTAAGCCCGTGCACCACAGCTACTGAGCCTGCGCTCTAGATCCCGCGAGCTACAACTACTGAGCCCACGTGCCACAACTACTGAAGCCCACGTGCCTAGAGCCCGTGCTCTGCAACAAGAGAAGCCAGCGTGATGAGAAGCCCGTGCACCACAACGAAGAGTTGCCCCCGCCCGCTGTAACTAGAGAAAGCCTGCACTCAGCAACAAAAACCCAGTGCAGCCAAAAATAAATAAATTAAATAAATAAATTAAAAAAAATAAAAAATAAAATAAAATTACCTAAAAAAAAAAAGAAAAAGAGAAGGAAGAAATAAAACTCTTTATTTGCAGACAACATGATTGTGCACACAGAAAATTGTAAGGAATCTACCAAGAAAACATCCTAGAACTAATAAGTAAATTTTGCAAGGTTGTGGGTTAGAAGACTACAGACGAGAATACAAGGTTAATATACAAAATCAGTGTATTTCTGTATACTAACAACAAACAGTTGGGAAATGAAATAGAAAATCATAGCATTATGATTTTAATATTTTAAAGACAACCTGAATAAATTGAGAGGAATGCTGTATTTATGGATTGGAAGACTCAATATTATTAAGATGGGACTTCACCACAAGTTGCTGTGTGAATCCAGTTTGATCCCATTTAAAATTCTAGCAGTTAAAAAAAACTTTTTTTGTTAGAAATAGACAAACTGCTTCTAAAATTTATATGGAAATGCAAAAGACAAAGAGTAGCCAAAACAATAATGAAAAAGAACAAAGTTTGGAGGACTTACAGTACTATTTTATAATACTGACTCAAAGTGACAAAAATCAAGACAGAATAGAATGGTGTAATGATAGATATATAGAACAATGAAAGAATGGAGAGTTTGGAGACCCATATCTATATGATCATTTGAATTCAGTGGGATGAGTTCAAGTGGTGCAGGAACGAAAATGAACCGCCATCTTTACATCACACGGAAAAGTTAACCCCCAATAGATCACTGATATAAATGTAAATGCTAAGACAATAAAACTTCTAGCCAAGAACAAAATATACACGGCTTTGAGGGGTAAACAAATATTTCTGAGACGGGACACAAAAATCACTAACCGGAGAAGGAAAAAGAATTATGTCGGACTTTATCCAAATTAAAAACTTCTGGTCTTTGTAAAATACCATTAAGAAAATGAAAAGTTAAACCACAGATGGTGAGAAAATATTTGCAAAATATTTATCTGATCAAGGACTTGCTTCCAGAATATATTATAAAGAAGCCTTCAAACTCAATAAGACAACCTAACTTTAAATATGGGCAGAAGTGAACTCCATAAAAGAAGATATATGAATTACATATAAGCACATGAAAAGATATTCACTAGCACCAATCATCAGGGAAAAAATGCAAATTAAAACTATCAATACAATGAGCTACCACTATGCTCCCATTGGAATGGCTAAAATTAAGAAGATAAAAAATACCAAGGGTTGTTGAATATGTGGCACAAATGACCTTTTACTCACATATTGCTGATAGGGATGTAAAATGACACAGTCACTTAAGAAAACATATTGGCGGTTTTCAGAAAGTTAAGCATACGTTTATCGTGTGACCCACTCCTAGGTATTTACCCAAAGGACATGAAAACAGTGTCCACAAAAAGACTTGTATGTGAATGTTCATAACAGCTCTATTCATAATATCCCCAAATTTGAAACAGCCCAAATACCCATTAAGAGATGAATGGAAAACAAATTATGGTATGTCCATGTAATGGAATACTACTCACATTTAAAAATAATGAATTATCGATGTACTCAACAACATGAATGAATCTCAGAACGTTGAGGAAAAGAATCCAGACTTGGCAGAGTACGTAATGTATGATAATACTTTTTTAAAATTCCAGAACTGAGTAAACTAACCTATAGTGATAGAGAGCACATCAGTGGTTGCCTGGGCCTGGGCAGGGCTTTGATCGATCGCAAAGAAGCATCAAGGGACTTGGGGTGATAGAAATGTTCTGTACCTTGATTGTGTGGTGGTGATTTTATGGATGTATACATTGGTTAGAATTCATTGAACTGTTCATTCTGTTCTATTTTGCTGCCTCATTTGCATCCATTCATTTATTCAACAAAAAGTTATTGAAGGTTTATGACTATGCCAGGAAGTTCCTAGGGGAACTTTTAATTTTTCTTTGGCCTTGCTGCGTGGCTTGTGGGATTTTAGTTCCCCGACCAGGGATCGAACCCAGGCCCTCCGCAGTGGAAGTGTGGAGTCCTAATCACTGGACCGCCAGGGAGTTCACCCTAGGGGAACAGAGAGAAAAAAACAGTAGCCTCTGCCCTTATGGAGCTCACTGTTAAGGGGGAAGAGACAGATTAGAAAGCTTTAGTTAGGGTATTGTGCGGCAACTAAGGATACACGTGTGGCCATGTGAGCATGAGACAGGAGGGTCTAACAGCCTGGAAGAGGAGAGGGAAGATGGTGGCCCTTGAGTGGAGTCTTAAAGGACATGTAGAAATTTCTGAAGCAGGTGGTGGCAGAATGTTGCAGGCAGAGAGAACAGTATGGCAAAGACAAAGTGTGAGAGAATGATTAAGGAGGAAATCCACCAAAAAATTAAGGAAGAATAAGTCATATTAAAATAAACACTTGATAGTCTGTACATCAATTTCCATATAAGACTTTTCTCTGCCATTGCCTCTGAGTAAGGAGTATATATAGTATGAGTAAAACAGACAGCTTGGAGTC
The DNA here is from genome assembly GCF_000442215.2 of Lipotes vexillifer. Classification (NCBI taxonomy): domain Eukaryota; kingdom Metazoa; phylum Chordata; class Mammalia; order Artiodactyla; family Lipotidae; genus Lipotes; species Lipotes vexillifer. The sequence continues at coordinate 627,144 of NW_006769699.1, read as the reverse complement.
CGGAACTTATTTTTGCTGCTTTTCTTTCTGGTTCAAACTGTTTTTGATAGATTAAAGTTCTACATAGGGGACCTCTAGTATATTTTGTGACAAGAATCTGATTTTTTTTAAAAGCTAGATCTAGCTAGCTGTAAGCGAGTAATTTTTTACAAAGTCAACCTGTATAATCTGTTAATTCTCACAGGCAAATTGGCCTGAGGACCCTGAGAAACAGTGATAGTATTTTTATTAAGCTTTCCTTTTTATTTAAAAAATTTTTAAATTTATTTTTAAAGTTTTATTATTTATTTTTGGCTGCATTAGGTCTTTGTTGCTGCGCACGGGCTTTCTCTAGTTGTGGCGAGCAGGGGCTACTCTTCATTGCGGTGTGTGGGCGTCTCATTGCGGTGGCTTCTCTTGTTAGATTAACTACATATATTTCAATTTGGCTGCCAAGGTGGTCTCAGACTCCTCGTAGGGA
>NW_006769699.1:619653-626652 GCF_000442215.2 Lipotes vexillifer | reverse complement strand
GGCTAGTTAGGTATTTTTGGTCTTAGACTGAAAATACAGGCCATCAGAATAGATTCCCAATAAAAGAGTCATTAAGCCTTTGCAAAGGGTGATGAGGTTGTATAGTTTATGCTTTATTTTGCCTAAAATATGTAAATTAGGATAAAAAGTTAGTAATCATTTGATTTCCGGCATACAATATGTATCTATTTGTCTTCAGTTTCGAGTGTCACATCCTTTTAATATTTTTTATTCCTGTTATAATTTACGTATTTATGCTCTTGACATTTACTAGCCTTAATATTTATTTAATCTTTTTTTTTTTAATTCATTTTTGGCTGCATTGGGTCTTCTTTGCTGCACGCGGGCTTTCTCTTAGTGTCACATCCTTTTAATATTTTTTATTCCTGTTATAATTTACGTATTTATGCTCTTGACATTTACTAGCCTTAATATTTATTTAATCTTTTTTTTTTTAATTCATTTTTGGCTGCATTGGGTCTTCTTTGCTGCACGCGGGCTTTCTCTTGTTGCGGCGAGCGGGGGCTACTCTTCGTTGCGGTGCGTGGGCTTCTCATTGCGGTGTCTTCTCTTGCTGCGGAGCATGGGCTCTAGGCGCACGGGCTTCAGTAGTTGTGGCACGCGGGCTCGGTAGTTGTGGCTCTCAGGCTTAGTTGCTCTGCGGCATGTGGGATCTTCTGGACTAGGGCTTGAACCTGTGTCCCCTGCCTTGGCAGGCAGATTCTTAACCACTGCGCCACCAGGAAAGTCCCTACTTAATCTTAATATACCGTTTGTAAGTGCTAGGCTGTAATATCTGTTTCCTGGAAACATACAGTGAAGCAAAGTAGACTTTAGATAATTTTTTAGGGTTTGCAGAGAGAACACTGAACCCTTACTAAGTACCGTAACAACTGATTATTTACCTTGTTTAATCCTCAAGACAACTCCATGAGGTGTGTACTATTATTATATTCATTTTAAAGATGTGGAAACTGAGGTACAGAGAGCTTAATTAACTTAACCAAGGTTACACAGCCAGAAGGGGAAGACGGAAATTTAATGGATAGAGTGTTAACATGACCATAGCAGCTTTAGTAGAAGGAAGAAAAAAATTTCAGGGAGAAAGTCTCTACTTTGATCTAGATTTACTGGTTTCACCTAGATGGAAATAGTTTGTGTTCATTTAGCTAAGTGGTAAACAGTTCAGTGGCAGATTAATAGACAGCTTGAAAATTTTGTCAACCCTCTTTTTTGTCTCTTGGCAACCAGGGAACTTGATGACTTGATATCTTTAAAGTGTCAACTTATGGTACACAGATGACTGGCATCTTCTGTTGCTTCAGGGTTTAAATTACTGAGCTAAAGCCATGTGCCGAATTTATTGAGTCTCAGGGATGGTCTTTTAAGACTAAGGTTTAGAGGCAGATTTTCTAGAGTGTTTTAAGTTTCTGCTTATCCTTTCTCTAGAGTGGTAAGTTGGTCGTATATAAATATGTTTTTCTGAAGAGAGCCTGCAGTTCATTTAAAGTCGAGAGCCTGTAACAGGGTTGAAGGTACAGGTGTTTCTCCACATGATGTCTTACTGTCCCACATGAAACATTTGTTTAGAGCAAATGGCAGGTCCGTTGTCCCCTGAATGTACATGAAGTCTGAAGTGTTTTCATGTTTGTTCATGTTCGTTTTGCCTGAAATGCTTTTCCCGTGTCTTGTCATTTATGTAAATCCCATACTTCCTTCAAAGTCTGGCTCACATTTTACCTGCTTAGGAAGCTCCCTCTGACCGCAGTGATTGTAGGTGGAGAAAGTGTTCCCAGTCCTGGGGGAGATGGTTGCTCTCTGTAATTTTCTTCCCTTGTTGTTTGTTTCTTCTGGACTCCTGCTGTCCAGTTACCCTTATTTCCAGTGCTGTTTGTGCAGATAATCCACTATCCAAAATCCTTGGGTTTTTCAGAAATCAGAAGTTTTCAGGTTTTAGAAATGTAAGATGATGCAGATTGTGGGATAGCCCGCAGCTATCAGAGTAGTAATTTCTGCTGTAAAATGTATGAATATTCATACTAACACATAAAGGCTTAGAAAGAGCATTGTGTCAGGTCAGGGCAGGGCAGGTTTCGCTATTGATGAGTTACAAAAGCGTTTTGACTTTCAGAGCTGTTTGAATTTCAGAAGTGTCAATATAAGATTATAGATATGTATTACCTAATTTTTTAGAAGTATAAACTGTGTGTATTGGGAAAATATGATACTATGATTTGTTTTTCATTCTTTCTCTTTACTTATAGAAATGAATCAGTACCCTGATCAACTTTCAAAGGTGACCTGTGTGTGTATTATATGTGTACATATGTGTATGTATGTATGTGTCTATCTAGTATTAACTGGTAGACGTTTCATTTCTTATTGTAGCTCCAGTTCTCCCAGTTTTGAATAGTGGTAACCTCTTCAAGCTTTCCCCTGGGTCCTTTACACATGAACCTAATTGTTTTTGGTAGCTTTCTTACTGTCCAGTGTGATTTTCCAGCATATCTTTTATGTGTATTTCCTGCTCAAGACCTGGGATCAGCCATTCCTCCAAAGAGCCCTGCTTTTCTTTAGTGGTAGATGATATCCAAGATCATGTCTGGAAGTTAGAGATGTTCATTGCTACTGGATTGCACTGTGCATGGTCCTTTTCGTACTAACATTTTATTTTGAAATAATGTTAGACCCACAGAAAAGTTGCAAAATAGTACAGAGAGTTCCTTTATATCCTTCATCTAGATTTCCCTACTGTAAACATCTTAAATAACCACAGCACAATAATCAAAATGGGGAAATTAGTACTGCTGCACTGTTATTATTAAATTACACACTGTGTTTAGGAATGATTTGTAAAAAGCTTGATCGCAGCTGTGTATTTAGTCTCCAAGGCCTTTTTGTGGGTCCGAACTTTTGTTTAGTGGTTCTTAGCTATTAAGGTGTGTCAGAATCCCCTGAGAACTTCTGAAAATCAGGTGCCTGAAACTCCCTTTTCCCCATCTTCTAGAATTTTTCAGAATCTCAAGATGGGGATAGAATATACGGTGTCAGTGTAGGTATTTAGGGATTTTGCTATAATCTCATCCACTCCAAGAGCGTAGTGAGATCATTTGAGGAAAGATGCAATTTGTGTTTTGCCCTCAAGTGGTGTTAATGACCCCCCTAGACCCCAAGATAAAAATTACTCTATCCTAAACTGATTCGAGTTTGCTGCTTCTAGTGCCAAAGATTCGTATTATACTTAGAATTGTCCTTCCATATTTATTAACTCATTCAACGAATATTAGTGAGCACCTTCTAAGTACCAGGCACTGGGGATACAGCAGCGAAAAAATTACAGACACGATCTGGTCCCTGCATTCGTGGATGTACTTGGATGGTGGGAGGTGGGAACAGTTGAGCCAAGCAATTATAATAGAGTGCAGTGAGTGGAAGAGAGCAGGGAGCTAGGAATATACCCAGCAGGCAGAGCTCCCCTAGTGTAGGGATCAGGGAGAATCTTCCTGGGGAGATGGTGTTCGCGCTAAGTCAGGTAGGAGTTAGCTACGCAGAAAGAAGAGAAGAATGTGCTGGGAACAGCCTCAGTTTGTGAATATGCCCCATGGCTCCAGCTAGGGAGAAGTTCTAACATCTCACTGGAGAGATGTGTACAAACAAGAGCAAGGAAGAGAAAAATGTAGAAGTGAACACTACCCTTTATTGGGTCTTTTCAAAGCTTTCAAGTTTTCATAGAAACAGCAGCTCTCATTTTTATTCATATTTTATCAGTTTCCATTTCATATAAGCTACATGATAACAATACCAAAAGTAAAACGGACATAAAGAGATTTGTGCAGAAATAAACTGTGTTAAGCGTGAGTCTCATTTGGTGGGAGCAGTGAGTCTCACTTGGCGGGAACAATGGGTCTCACTTCGTGGGAGGAGAAATTAGTGGCTAGAGAAAATCTTCGCAAATATAAGAGGTGAGCTTGCCATGGGACCAGCCAGCATTCATTCATACAGCGGGAACTGAGAATCCTGGTTTGTCTAGCAGGTATGTTAGGCAGAGGTCAATTAAACCAACATCGACTATACTTACAGTTCGGGGAATAAGATGAGCTTGTTGAGAAGGATGAGGAGAGAGAAGAGGGCCGAGGGTAAAACATTAGGGACCACCCACCAATTAAGGAGAGAGAGAGGCAGGCAAACCAGCTAAAGATTTTTAAGAAGATCTGCTTAAAAACAAGCTTTCCAGGAGGCTCACTTTTTAGATGTTGAGGCCTTTGAATCTGACCTTTGTGCTTAGACTCCGAGTGGTCTTTTTGAACGTATTTGCCATCGCAGTGTTTCTCAGAGATCCTTTAGGTGGCCCTCTGTGGGCAAGGTCGCAGAAGCAGTGAGGCAGAATGTTTGGGAGACCAGCTAGAGTACAGGAGCAAGCTGATGGGGGTCTCCATATAGGCAGTGACAGTGGGAATGGAAAAGGGGCAGATTTACCACAGATTTTAGTTGAAGTGCCAGGAGTTGGTAACCGTATGTGAGAGGTAAGGAAGAGGGAGTCTGGAGGACTCTGGTTTCTGTTTGCCTGACCAAGGGGATGAATGGTGCTGCCATTATGCAAATGAGATGGTACGGAGCTGGGGCACGTTGTGAAAGGGAAGACCCATTCCATTTTGGACACGTGGTCTAAGGTTTCTAGGTGCATGTGCTCAGCGAGAATTCAGACATGCAGATTTGGAGCTTGGGAGAAAGGGTGGAGCTGAAGAGAGGTTTGGAAGTAATTCATAATTAAAATCATGGGACTGGAGGAGGACGTCATCTAGGGATAGTGTGAGACATGAGGTAGAATTCTAATTTAGGCAGGAAGGAAGCCCATCTTAAGAATAGTAATAATTATTTATTAGGTGTCTGTTAGATACTGTTTCAAGTACGTTACAGATGTTATTTTATTTCATACTAAAAACTCCATGAGAGCGGGTGTTAAAATTGTCTCCATTTTACAGCTGAATGAGTTGAGGCTCAAAAGTTAAGCCATTGGCTCCCGGTCATACATTTGTAGGTGGCAGGTGAAATCTGCTTTCTTACAAGGAAGGGATGGTTAGAGAATAGGAAGAAAACCCAAGAGTGGTAATACGGTACCCAGGATGAGAGACATCTAAGGGGTTGTTACGGTGTAAGACGTCCTGAGAGATGAAGAGAGGACCAAGAGGTACCCTCTGGATTGAGCACAGCGTCAGGGTCACTGATGCTGCCTCAGCCTCCAGTCGTCGGGAGCTGGCTTGTGGGATGCAGTCGGCATGGTTGATTTATTATACCACCTCCCTAAGCTGTGATCTCATTGAATGTATAAAGGCTAGCCTGTGATACCCAGAAAGAATGAAAAAGCAATAATCTTTTTAAAAAGCAAATAATCATAAATGTAGAATAGGACTTGTAGCGAAAGACTTTCCTTCATGATGTAACAGTGTGAACGTACCAGCGTTTAGAAAGATGATGTTGTTCTGCCAGTGAGCTATTGCTGCTTGGACAGGAAAAGGAGGGGAAGATCCTATTTGCCAATCGCATCACTGCAGAGCTCCCGTAACAGCCCTCGGTGCTGACGAGGGCTGAGTCAGAGAAGATGTGAAGGCTGCGCTCTAGGCACTCATGGCCCAGTTCAGGATTTTAGACTGCGTGATCAACCGCAATTGGAGTTTATTGTGCAATCTGTATTGTGCGTGGAGTGGTCAGGTTTGTTGGATAAATATATATATTTGCCTTTTAATTCAAAACTACTGTAATGTATAAAGCAAAAAAAAAAAAACCAAATCGGTGAAAATGCTGGCTATGAAGTCACTGTCTTCCGATAACAGTGAAAAAGTAATCTTTAGACTGTGGCTCTTTATTGAAATACTTGTTTAGCATGGCGTATCTCAAATCTCATCATCTGAATTCCTCTAAAAGACTTAACTCTGAAGTTGCCCAGATGAGACTTTATTTGTAGAGCTTTAGGTGGTGGTGGGGGGAGGGGAAGTTAGAACACATTACTTAAAAAATAAAACTAGGAAAAATTAAAGCAATAAATTGAGACTCGGCAAATGTTATACATTTTTAGAGACATTTAACATTATATTTATAAGAAGGTAGGCAAGATTTGGAATGAGTTGCTTTTTAACTAGTTTTTCATTTTTAACGAAATATAGTTCTTGATTTCTTTCACTGTGGTATTAAATGTAAGTTCTTGTTTAGAATCTGATATTCGACTACTAGACAGCCTTTTGAGAAAGTAGTTATTTTGCGATAGAGAAACTTTGCTGGGTATTTTTTTTTTTAATGACAGTTATTATATGCTTTTGAGTTTTCTCCCCTAAGAAGCAAAAACTCTTATTTCTCCCTTCAACCTTCAGTCAGCATTGTTATTATCGAGTACAGTCTGCTTTTGTAATTCATAAATAATATTGTACATATTTAGCATAATAGCTTCTGTTAGAAAATAGAAAGAAACCTGATTGATATCTTTTGTTCCAGTTATCAGTGAATCTTATGAATTATTTACCTTGTAGGGTTATTAATCACTTTGTGGATTTCTGTCTTCATTATTTTAAAAAGTTCTTTAGTATTGTTTGAAATTTAGAAGAAAAACTAAATTTAAAATATTGAAAGCAGTGAATGATAAGTGAAATGTACCCCACCCAACGTGCACACACACACACACACACACACACACACACACACACACACACACACACACACACACACACACACACACACACACACACCCTCCCTGCTATTTCTCGGTTCCCCCATAGCCATGGCATGAACAGAACGTTATGAGACATGAAATTACTTCCAAGTGGGACTTTTGGGTCCATAATACCTTTCTTTCTGCCATATTCTCTTTATTCTGGAATGGTGACAAGGCGTTTCCATAGTTTCTGTTGGGCACAATAGACTAATTTATCAGAGAAATTAGAGATGGAGAAGGGTCATCTCATCTATATTTTTTCCAGCAAGAGATGGATCCCTCAAGGCACTTCCTAA
>NW_006769699.1:613957-619643 GCF_000442215.2 Lipotes vexillifer | reverse complement strand
TCCCTAATGGATTTACATTACCATAAAGATATGGATTTCGAATGGCTACTTAGAGAATAAAAGAAGATAGATACTACAATTATCTCAGCATGTAAAAAAAAAATAGTGTTTAGTTTGACCCTATTACTAAACTTATTGATGTCATCAGAAAACTTTCTACTTTAAGATCCGGGACCTTGTCAAGACTCCTTCCATCTAGCTAATCCCAAAGGAATTTTGTGGTTGCAACAGAATCTAGGGATGAGTCGATCCAGTTAGCCAGCAACAGAAAGTGCTTTTGGACATGCCTTGGGCCTGGGGTTTTGCTGTTGCTACTTACCCTGTGCTTTAGATCTGACAGTAGGCCATTTACTTGCTAGCATCTCTCAGAAGAAGAGTTTGCAGAGCTTAGCATGAAGTAAAAATGGCAAGTGACCACCTCTCCCGTGGCTTTTATGTCACCACTTAAAAGTATTTGGTGGAAGTCACCGACTCAATGCTTTTGGGACTAGGCAGGTTCCATAAAAGTGTAAAGGGAGCTGGGGAGAGTCAAGTATAGAACAACAGGGGCTGGTGAAGACTGTGGCTAACTGGAGATTCAGCTTCAGGAGATGACTAATCCAAGTTTTTCAAAATACTGAGATCTAGGCAAAACACATCTGTGGCCAGATGTGGCTCTCGGCTTCCAGTGTGTAACTTCTGATTTATAGAAAGACTTAGGGCAGCAGCTGGATTTATTTGAGTTTTATTATTGAAGCTAAGCAGTGCCCAGGGATGTTGCTGGACACCTTTGGAAGGCTTATGGTATTGGTAGGGGAGCATGAGAAAGAAAGAAAAGGAGTAGATGAAAAGGCAGGATGAGGAAGGAGCTGGCTCTGTGACGACTCTAGCATTACTCACCTCTGCTTCCTCACTTCTAACAGTACCTGCGTCCTGCAGTGTTGTGACGATTAAAAGAGACCAACTGGGTACAGCATTTCACACAGTGCCTGGCATGATAAGTGCTTAATACATGCTTGCTATTATTTATGTATTAGGTTAATACAGTAGACCTAGAGGTGATGCTCTGTGACATTTATATTGGAAATAAAAAGATGGGAGTAAAGTGGTTCCATTAATTTAATTTCTAAAGTTGTAAAAAGAAAAAAAACCCTGTAAATAAAATGTATGGTCACATGTAAAAACTGGAAAATATAAAGTTGATTTACCTTGTTCAGTACAACTCCTGCTAATATTTTGATACGTATACTGCCAGGTTTCTTTTTCCTGTGCACGGTGTTTTCTCCCTCTATGTGTGTGTGTGTGGTGGGCGGGAGAGTGTATTTTACGAGTTGTAATCGTATTATGCACATTTTGCCATGTTGTGACATCATTTTTAACGGCTGCATAATATTCTAGCTAGAGGATATACACATGCATATATAACATATTTAATATTTTATGTATATTATCAATATAATTAACTGTTGTTGAACATTTAAATTGCTTCTAGATTTTTGCTATTGGAAATAAAGTATGGTGAATATCTCTGTGATTAAAATTGTTTTCCTGTTTAGGATTATTTTCATTGGATACAATCTCAGAAGTGAAATTACTGGGTCAGTGATGCATAACTTTAACAAAATACATCTTATATTAATTAAGACAATCTTTGAGAAGAGAGTATTCTTGGACTTTGTGAGGGATGAGTGAAGTTTTAAATTTTATAGATAGTAAGTAATATTGTTAATTCCCACAACAGCATTAGGAAGAGAAGAACCCTGCGTTTCTCTCCCCCTGTTTTCCATGTTGGTATGTGAGAAATTTCAAATGTTCTAATCAGCATTTAGAACTAGGGGCTGACTGTTTGCGGGCAGCAGAGTCAGATCCAAGGAGTTGGGCATTAAAGCTTCATGTCGATGACAGAGCCCATCATCCAGTTCTTGGTTTTCCCACAAATCCAGTGCAACTGATACTGCACAACTCAGAAGGAAAACTGAGAAGCACCAAGCAAGGGAGGTCCTGGCATTGTCATTCTTTCTTTGTGTTTGTATAGAGCCTACAGTCTGTTTTTAGCTCAGCAGCCAGTCTGATCCTGATCAACGTCAGAACGTAGTTACTCTACTCAAAGCCACCAAAGACTGCCAGGCTCACTCAGCATAAAAGCCCAAGGCCTTATGTGATTCGTCCCCCTCCCTCCATCATCACCATGACCTTGTTTCCACTTAGATCTTTCCATATTCCCGCTTCTCTAACCACACTGGTCTCCTTGCTGTTCAACCCCAGGGCCTTTGCTCTTGCTGTCTGTTCCCTCTTCCTGAAGTGCTCTTCTCGCAGATCTCTGCCTGGCTCACCGTCTCACTTTAGGTTCTTACTCACTCGTCCCCTTCCCAGTGAAGTGTTCTATTCAAATTTGTTATAAAATGTTACGAAGGGAAAAATAATCATACCATTAAAGAAGATCCATTTGTTTTCTCTGAAAGAAGATTATAAAAATGATTAGCAACTTTATTATTTCCCAGAAATAGTCATTCTGTATAGAAGTCCATTTCAGGGAAGGAGAGCCAGAGAGGAATGCTGGATTGTTTCCTTGAATTGGAAACCAAGAGAGAGCCACACTGAGGACCCAGGCTTAAATTCTTCCTCTCTTCCATGGTGGAGAACTTTTTTCTTTAATTGCTTCCCCCTCCCCCTTGAAGCTCCTCTCCTTTATTAAGAAGCAGTTGGTAGCCTAGGGCTCACTCTGTTCCTTAGAGCTGTTAGGACAAGCTGTTGCTTCTCACACCAGTCGAAGGAGGCTTTCACTTGATAACCTAGGGAATTGGGAATAGGCCTTTTGACACTTAAGGTATCTTAAGTTCTCGCTACTCTGTGGTCCACAGACCAGTAGTGTCTGTGCTCCCAGGAAGTTTGTTTAAGAAATGCAGACTTTGAGGTCCCAGCCCAGACTTAAGAATTAGCATTTTAACAAGATCCTCCAGTGATTCTTCTGCACTTTAAAGCTCCTGGGAAGAGTTAAAGCTGGTTTTTGTTTGCTTGTTTTTTAAAGAGATGCTTAATTGAACTGTTTTTCTTTGAATATTACTTCCCATTGTATCTTCCTTTAAAAATTAAGGCAAAAAAAAAAAAATTCTAAGGGGTTAAGTGCTTCTTTTTTAATCACTGGATAAGAGACCAGTTAATCCAGAATACCTAAAGAATAAGAACTCAACTGTTCTTGTTTTATGCTTCATTATTGACATAGATGGGAAAAACTGGAACCACCTTGAACTTTTATTATTTTAATTCAGGCAGCCTGGAAAGGAGGACCTCAGGTCAAGGACCCTGAGGATTTTGCCTTGCGAGGCGTAATAGTGTAAATGGCCTTTTCTCTTGGCTTGACTTCCAGTTCAACCATCTGTGTAGCCTGCGGTGTGCTGTTTTTGTCATCTTCTCTCTCACTTATGTGCACTGGCCACTTCCACGTACGTGGCCTGGGCCTGGAGATGTGTAGGTGATACCAGCTGGAAGAAGCTTGCTGCTGGGCAGGGTGAATATGGGATTAGCAGAAACACACTTTCCGGGATACCACTGACATTGCCAAGACACACAGATGGCTAATTTTCCACAGGTAGAGCTTGCACGTGAAACCAGGGGGGCTGAGGATTCAAGGAGAGAGGCCTCTTAATCATTGTTAGGAGAAATCCAAGCAGATCATTTCTACATTTCACCAGTAGTGTTTGAGAACCATTCACCTAAAATTGTAACTCTCAGAATTACTGGTCTAAGACAGGAGAGATCCCCGTGCCCCTGTGACTAGCCTTATAATACCAAGGCTCTAAAATGCTGAAAAAATGTCAAAAGGAGCTTTTTAGTTCAATATTTTGTGAGAGGTAAAAATAGGTAACATTTAGCGAGCACTTAGTATGTATGTCAGACACTTTACGTGGTTGACCTCCGTTAATTCTTATAACAACGCTACAGAGATGATATTATTTTCATATTCTCATTTTACAAGTGAGGATACAGATGAAACAGGACTTAAGTTACTTGCCCAGGGCCACACAGCCTAGAAGCTGCAGAGCAGGATGGGATGTAAATCTCGGGGCAGGGGGTGGGGTTGGGGGTTGGGGTGGGAGGGGTGGGGGTCAAGCTCTGGAGTCCCTGCCCTTACCTCTCACTCTGCACTGGAGGAGTTGATATACTGATAATAGCAACTCATCAGCTTTTTTTAAAACTAGTAATTCTAAAGCTGTATTAAGAATGTAGAGGGCTGGGCTTCCCTGGTGGCGCAGTGCTTGAGAGTCCGCCTGCCGATGCAGGGGACAGAGGTTCGTGCCCCGGTCCAGGAGGATCCCATGTGCCACGGAGCGGCTGGGCCCGTGAGGCGTGGCAGTTGGGCCTGCGCTTCCGGAGCCTGTGCTCTGCAATGGGAGAGGCCACAACAGTGAGAGGCCCGCGTACCAAAAAAAAAAAAAAAAAAAAAAAGAATGTAGAGTAAATGATAAAGAATTTGTGTATGTATGTTGGAATATAAATATATATATATATATTTCCAACTGATGACCAATATAGGGCGCAATAGAGAAAAACAATGAAAAAGGAGAAGGGAATCGGACCTTTGGCCACCCAGAAAAAAGGCTACTCAACCTCAAAAAAAAAAAAAAAAAAAGAAGGGAAGGGGGAAAAAGGGATAGGAATGTCTGGAATGATGGATACACAGGATTGAAGAAGAGATAAAAGGTTAAAAGAAGGATAAGGAAAGAAAAAGGGAGAATTTGGTTTTGCCTTGAATAGTGGTAGCTGTGAGGTTCAGATGCCTTTTGTAATGATGGTTAGTTGATAAGTCACTTTCTTAGCCCTTCTGACACTGAAACTTCAGCATTATTAATACATATAAATATAAGCATAAATACATTATGAGTTGGTAAATATAAGCAATTCATGATAAACACAGTCTATGTGAGCAGAGTTTAACATTGAAATAAAGTTTTAAAAAGTAGTGTTGTTAATGTCCTTTAGCGATTTTCATAATTGCTCTTGAGCTGCAAAGTGGTTAAGTTAGAATAGTGACCTATTAGTTTAAATATCTAGATTACATTGATGGTGAATGTCAAGCCGGCTGCCTCTGGATCTGTTACTTAGAGGGCCCAGAGGCTGACTCTGTCTTGGCCTAGGTATACTGCCTGGGAGCTTTTGATGGGTGAAATTAGGTTTAAATGAATGAGAAAGACAAAATGGAAATTTCTGAAGGAAAAGGCAGATTCCAGAAGGACAGACCGAATGGTCTGTGGATGAATGGAATGGCAGATTCGTCTGCCTTGATGCTAGTTGGACTTGATCGCAAAGAGAAAAGCACTTACAAACATTAGCTTTTGATGTTCCCTCCTCCCCACCTTTGGGGAAAACTGCCTGGCAAGTCGGATGGTCTGGTAGAAAGAGAGCCTTGCACTAGGAGTAGAGGCTCCTGCATATTTGTCTGCTCTGCCACCTCTTGGTTGTGTGATTCTGAACAATTCTGTCAATTCTCTGGATTTTAGTGTTCTTATCTATAATCTGATTAGAGGATTTTCAGGGCTTCCTTCCAGTCGTAACAAAAAGTAATTCTTACATCATAAGAAGCAAAGGAGGAGAGCCAGAGAGAGAGAGACAGAGAGAGAGAGAGAGAGAGACAGAGAGAGAGAGAGACAGAGAGACAGAGAGAGAGAGAGACAGAGAGAGAGACAGAGAGAGAGAAAGAGAGAGAGCC
>NW_006769699.1:606390-613947 GCF_000442215.2 Lipotes vexillifer | reverse complement strand
GAGAGAGAGAGAGAGAGAGAGAGAGAGAGAGAGAGAGAGAGAGAGAGAGAGAGCCAGAGAGAGAGAGCCAGAGAGAGAGAGAGAGAGACAGAGAGAGACAGAGAGAGCCAGAGAGAGAGAGAGAGAGAGAGCCAGAGAGAGACAGAGAGAGAGAGCCCGAGAGAGACAGAGAGAGAGCCAGAGAGAGAGAGAGAGAGAGAGAGGGCAAGGCCGAGGTTGCAGTCTTTTGTAATCTGATCTTGGAAGTGACACCCATCACATTGGCCAAATTCCATTCATTAGAAGCAAATCATTGGGTCCAGCCCACATTCAAGGGGAGGGGACTGCACAGAGGCAGGAAGGGTAGAAGGTGGGGGGGACTGGTCTCTTTTTTTTTTTTTTTTTTTTTTTTTTTTTTTTTTAGTTTTTATTTTTGGCTGTGTTGGGTCTTCGTTGCTGCACGTGGGCTTTCTCTAGTTGAGGCGAGTTGGGCTACTCTTGGTTGCAGTGCGTGGGCTTCTTATTGCGGTGGCTTCTCTTGTTGCAGAGCACAGGCTCTAGGCTTCAGTAGTTGCGGCATGTGAGCTCAGTAGTTGTGGCACACGGGCTTCGTTGCTCCACGGCATGTGGGATCTTCCTGGACCAGGGCTTGAACCTGTGTCCCCTGCATTGGCAGGCGGATTCTTAACCACTCTGCCACCAGGGAAGCCCCTCTTTGTTTTTCTGCAGTTGTGACTGATCATCATCCGTTTCAGAACTGGGAGATGTGGGGTGGAATCCCCCAGATCACTCCTGGTTCAGTGACTTACAGAATTCACAACACAGTGGTACTCAGAACTATGATTCATTAACAGCAAAAGGATACGAAGCAGAATTAGCAAAATGAGATAAAGCTCGGAAAAAACCATGCACAAGCTTCCAGGGATCCTTTCCCAGTGGAGTCACACGAGATGCACTTAATTCCTTCAGCAACAAACTGAGACAACACGTGTAAAATGTTGTCTATGAGGGACGCTCGTTCGAGACAAGGTTTTCATTGGGGGCTGGTCATGTGACTAGCATATGCCAAAATTCCAGACTCCCAGAAGGAAGGCAGGCGGTCAGCATAAACCACATTGTTTGTACTAACAGTTGAGGCCCAGTGGGCCAGTCTTCTCTGTTAGGGAATGGGGGGAACCCTCCTGAAGTCCAGATTCTAACCAAGGGCCAACCTCCTAAGCAGGCCTTTCTGAGGATAGCAATCTCAGGCCTGCTGTGGTAACTCTTTTCTGCACGGGAGGGAACAGGTTAGGTTTACCATAAATAATGGCAATCAGTCAAAATATTCTGTTACATTGATGATTCTGGACCTATGCTTGGTGGGGAGGGGGAAATGGTGCTTTTTAGGGCCTGGAGATTAAAGGAGCTTAACTCAGGCAGTAATCACAGTGTTTAGATCCTGACTGGGCTGTTACAATGCATATTTGTAGTGAGCTCAGAGAAAAATGAAGTTTCAGTAGTGCATTAATGTACTATATCTTTTGCTTCCAGACATGCTGATTCAGTGCGTATGGCTGCTCTGCTAGGCCTTGTCTGTAAGATGGTGACTGTTAACGGAGTGGGAGAGACAGATAGGAAACAAATGCACAGAAATAAATATATAGTTACAAGTGCAAACTTTCCCTTACGGCAGAAGATACTCAATTTCTATTCATTCGCTACAATATTTTATGCCCCTGCTTTGTGCTGCTATTCTGGTGTGAATAAAACACAGTCCCTGCTCTTATGGACCTTACATTTTAATGGGGGAGGGGAGGGGCACAGACAATCAATAATCAAATATACAGTATTGTATATTTGTGACAAGATTGTGACAAGTGCTATGAGGAAAAATAAAGTAGGATGGAGCGATGGGGAGACTAGTTTAGATAAAGGTGGTCAGGAAAAGTCCCTCTGAGGTCACTTATCTGAGTCGATGATGTGTCAGCAGAATCCTAAAGCCATGCAGATATCAGCACTCCAGGAGAGAGATTGCACAGGTAAGGTCACCGAGGTGGGAAGGAGCTTGCTGTGTTTGAGGCAACCGGGAGACTGGTGTGGCAGGAATCGTGAACGGAGGGAGAGGACTAAGGGAATCAGGCATATCCAGGACCAGGTCCTAGGAGGGTCTGTAAGAGGAGGGTTTTGGAGTGTCTTCCCAGGGTGATGGGAAGCCTGTTGTAGGGTGTTTATCATGACAGTGACAGCCAGATTCATGTTTAATTAGACATGAACACATTTAAACAAACATGTAAACTGTAACTAGAAATATAGCAATACCTAAAATATCTTTAAATCATAAATACATAGCTTGATGAATTTTACAAAGTGAATGAATGCACCTGTGGAATCATTACTCTGATAAAGCTACAGAGCATTAACAGCCCCTCAGCCTCTGTTATGCCCTTTGCAGTATTCTCCCCTCCTCCGAAGATGATAACTATCTAGGCGTCCATCACTATGTATTAGTTTGCCTGTTTTAAATTTTATTATGGGGCTTCCCTGGTGGCGCAGTGGTTGAGAGTCCGCCTGCCGATGCAGGGGACGCGGGTTCGTGCCCCGGTCTGGAAAGATCCCACATGCTGCAGAGCAGCTGGGCCTGTGAGCCATGGCCGCTGAGCCTGCGCGACCAGAGCCTGTGCTCCGCAACGGGAGAGGCCACAACAGTGAGAGGCCCGCGTACCGCAAAAAAAAAAAAAAAAAAAAAAAAATTTTAAATGAATATTATTGCACTGTAAGTACCCTTTTATGTTTGACTTTTTTTCACTTAGGATTAGCTTTCAGATTCATCCATGTTGTTGCATTAGCTGTAAACTTAAAAAAATTTATTTATAGTAGTTCACTATATGCATATAACATAGTTTATCCATTCTACTTTTGATGGCATTTGTCTTGTTTCCAATTTCGGCCACTACACATAATGCTGCTATGGACTTTTTTGCACGTGGCTTTATATGTATGGATTTCTGCTGAGTGTTTAACTAGGAATGGAGTTACTGGGACAAGGGATGTGTACGTTTTGTGGCCCAACTTTGACAGACGCTACCAAGCAGCTTTTCAAAGTGGTTATACCAATTTATATTCTCATCAGCAGTATTTGAGAACTCTTGTTACTCTACATCCTTGCCAGTCATTGTTTGCCAGTTAAAAAATATTTCTTTTAGCCATTTTGGCGTATGTGTCATAGTATCTTATTATGGTTTTAGTTTGCATTTGCCTCATGAGTAATGAGTTTGAGCATCTTTTCTTAAACTTATTGGCCACTTGGATTTCTTCTTTTGTAAAGTGTTCAGATCTTTTGCCCATCATCACTAGTTGTAAGAACTTGGATAAGTTACCTAATTTCTTTGAGTACAGTGTTAGCAATACATTAAAAGAGGAATAATGTCATCTAATTTTCAGTTTCTTTGAATCGTCTGTTTGAGTGACCAAAGCAAGTTAGTGTCCTTCATGCAACTTCATCTTCCACATGTCCTTAAGAACTACTTATTAAATACTTCCTGCAATGACAATATCTACTTGAATATAAAGATTTTTAAAGATGTAAGGTCCAGGGAGTGAGCGGCATTACCATTTTAGCCTAGCTAAAATGGATACAGAGAAAGAAATTTTCCAAAAATAAGATAATTTTATAGGAAGACAGACTCTTGTTTCTTCCTATGGAAATTATAATTATTTAATCAAATTTGAATTAATTCAACAACAACAATAACAATAATATCAGCATCACTAACAAAAATCTGGAAATTGATTTGGGAGATGGTCCAGCCAGCTAGTATTTAAAGAAATGCCCTGTGGCATCCAACTCAACCGTAAACTACTTGCACTGTAGCCAAAGCAAAAGAATGTAAAGGAGTGTAGAAAGCCCTTCTTTTAATATAGAATTCCCTTTGGGCTGTTCAGGCTGATCTGAATGATTAATGGTTCTTATTTCTGCCTTATAAACTTTTAGTAAAATTTACGGTATATTGGATTTGTATTTTTATGAGTGCTGTATGTATTTTATAGTACTTTAAGCTCTTCCTTATATAATATCCAGCTGGTATAATTATGCTTATTTAAAAATTGTGACAGTTTGCATTTGTAAATGATTTTAGAGGTTTCTAATTGTTATATCTTTGCTTTTCTGATGTATTGTTAAATCATTTCTGTGTTTTAGCCAATTAAAGCATTTTTTCTATGTAAAAGTATTATCTATTCAAATGATTCATTTTATAATATAGTTTCCAGGAAAACGTTACATTGAAAGGCAATTGTATTTATGGGACATAAATTATGGAGTGATTAAAACAATTTATTGCTTCCAATGTAAACAATTGCTTCCAATTTAAACAACTTAAAGCCTTCCAAAAGGCTTTATCCCAGCGTTCTTTTAAATAGTAAGCTCCACCAGTGCCTATAAAATGTGTACAGGATACTTCTTGATATTTAATCATGACTTTTCATGAACAAATTATGAAACAAGTACCTCCTGCATTTGGAAATTTTTACTTAGCAGGGTTTTTGAAATAAAGAAGACGCAATTGAGTTCGACCTAGAAACCGCGATGCACCTGAAAGGGCACAAGCAGGCGGTACATTACCACATTAGAAGTTGGATGGCAGCCAAGTCGCTCCATTTCCAATCCCAGTCTCCCCCCAAGGACCGTGGATGCAGTTAGCTCACTTCATGTCATCTGCCTTGGCTGGACCTGGCAACTCAAAGTTGGACCTGCTCTGGTGTCTGGTGTCCTGAAGTTAGGGTGCATCTCAGTGCTCAGAATAATCTGAACATGAGCTGGTTTGACCCTCCTTCCTTGGGGAGCTTCTCTCCTTTCTGAGATCTGGGGTCTGCTTCCCTGGGTCGTCACCCCGGGGTTCCTGTGTATTTTAAGCTCCGTTTCGAGTTCCCAGGGATTTTGCTTTGGTTTCTACTACTGTGTTTTAAGGCATTGCTGTCAGCCCTCATTTTGTACGAGAACTGTGTTCTGAACTCCAGTGACATGTTCTTTTGTAATTCACTCTTCAGCTGGAGACTATCAAGCTGAATATCTGTATATTCTTTTCTATATTATTTATATTACAGGTCTTTAAGAATTGGATGTTACATGCAAAGATGTTTAGCTTCATTACTAATGAAAGAAACAAAAAAATAAGAAGAACCATTTTCGTCTTAGCATAGTGGAAAAGATTAAAAAATAACTACCCAGTGTTGGCTAGAATATATATCCATAGTTAAGTAGTCTGCTGTGCTGTCCTTAGGTTTGTGACTTGGTTCCCCATTTTATAGATGGCCCTTTGACTCTTTGTATATAAAACTATAAGACAAAGAAACAGAACATGATGATTTGATCCAGCAACTCCATTCTTAGGAGTTTATCCTAATGACCTATTCGTGGTTTTTCATGGAGATTGGTCTACAGGTAGTTGTAGTAATAGTAGTAACAATAACAACAATAACAGTAGTAGTAGGTAGTATAAAAAAGCCTTAATAAACAGTGTGCATTCCTAAATGACAAAGACAAAAATGAATAAATAAAATTTGATTTATTCATATGGCGAAATACCATGCAGTCTTTAAAAATAACGTGTAGATATATGTTATATTAACATGGAAAGACATTCATAACGTATAAAATAAAAATAAATAGATTAGAAGAGCATTTTTCTAAAGTGTGTATTTGTATATATTCACATATGAAAAACTCTGAAAAGATATATATACACCAAAATATTGGCATCACTTTTCTTTAGAGGGGTAATGGTAGGTAAGTTAAATTATTATTGGTTTTTTTTTTTGCTTAGCTTTATTTTCTAATTTGTCTTTAATGAAAATATGTATCTGATAAATATCAATTATAAAGGAAAAAACTAAGGGTACATGACCCAGAAGCTAGGATCCTCAAATTGCTGAAACAATCTGGTCGTGGTGTAGTATAGTGGGAAAGTTCCAGGATCAGGAGTTTGGAAACTTAGGTTCCAGCCTAAGCTGTGTCACTAATTAGCTATGAGACCATCAGCGAGTCTCTCTGGACCTCCGTTTTTTGTATTTGTAAAGTGAGTTGGTTGAAGTACATCTCTGATTTTTAAACTCCTTAACAGACTGTTAGGGCTTCTAGGAAACTAGCAAAATGGAGCAGGTTTCTGTACAAACTCTCCTGCCCCTGTCCCCAGACAGAGCAACCCTGTATATTTGATATTCTGTATATTGAGTTTCTGTTTTAAGCTATCTTTCAGCAAAAGGTAAGGAAAAGGTGGGGGCAGAATATCCTATTTCCGAGATGTAGTAATTCTAAGTATGGTCTATGTGACTCCCCTTTAGCTTCCCACCTTCTTCCTGTTCACTAGGGCAAGTTTCCAGTAGGACAGAGCTGGCCTTATGTACCAGGATGCCCTTGCTCTCCTGGAAATATCAGACTGTGATTCATTTACTCACTAGCTCTCTACATTCATCGAGAGCTTGTGGGTAAATGAATAATTCACGTGGTATGGGGTACCTTCACCCCAGTTGACATAGAGAGACCTATTTTTTTACACATTTCAAAAACCATTTCAGCATCTTTTATGAATTATTTTCCCATTTACTCCTGACCCATTGGAGTAGTACTCTGCCTGCTCCGTCCTTCAGCTGGGCCCTAATGAATAGTTTGGATCGCCAATAATTTGTAACGTTTGGCAAGTTACTTAACCTCTTGGAGACTCAGTGTTCTATAAAATGGTGAATGATTAAGTTGGATTACATTATCTGCACGTTTCCATCTTAGCTATGTAAAATTGTGTGAAATTTTTCCATAGTTCAGTCTAGTGAAATTGAGGCAGCTATTAACATTGGTTGCCAGTGTAGTGTCTTTGATAATCTAAAATCAACATAGATTCAGAAAACTTATTTGTATGTACATTTAGCAAGATGATACTCTAGGTCATTTCAGTGCTTCAAACAAAATAGTGAAACCACATGATATGGGTCTGACCTTCTGTACCCATATCTTCTCTAGCCTCTAGGCATGCTCAGTATCGCTGTGTCTGCTCAGAGGGGACTGCATTATTTCATTGGTAGCTGGGATGAACTGAAATTTAAGCTTGCCTCTTAATTTGGAGATTCCTGTCTGCCCAAAGAATAGGGAGGTGATTGTTTTTAACCTAAAAATACAATCTGTTCTCTGAGTCAGAGTAAACAAAATTTTATTCATATCAGAAAATAAGTAGCTTCTGAAAACAGCTCTATTATCTGGTCATAGAGCCTCTTTACAAGAAAATATGTGTAAAAATAGGCATCTATATTTGAGTTTATGTCTGTTAGACCTATATGTACTGTCTCAAATGAGAAAAATGGGGAAGTAGGTAAACAGGAGTAATTCCCCAACAAAGTTTTAAAGTCATCGTTTTGTTTTCTGTTATCCTTGTTTTATGCAAACGTTACTCGTTTAATTCATTTAAATTTAATTTCTTTTTTGTGTCCTACTTTCTGTCAGGATTTGTGGTGGGCACTGAAATAAGCCATTATTCTCCTCTCTCCCCAGAAAGCTGCTCTAAGATTGAAAAGATAGATGTATAAACAAGTAATTGTAATGTGGTAGGGTAC
>NW_006769699.1:604769-606380 GCF_000442215.2 Lipotes vexillifer | reverse complement strand
CTACACGAAAGGTGCTCTGTGAGATGCAGGTCCTGGGAGACTGCCTCTGAGAATTGCAGTGCACTGGTTGGGGACTTCTGCCATAAGGCACTTTGGCACCAAGAAAGGAGTGGATTATTCCATTAGCACAGATGAAGTTTTCAAAGCACAACTTGTCAGCAAGGGATGGGCTGCACAGCATTGCAGGCTGATGTGAAAAGTTAGCATCCATGCATGTTCCTTAGAGAAAATCAATGACTTGTTTAGGAAAAAAACCCTGGCCCCTTAGTCCAAACTCTGTGTGTGTGTGTGTGTGTGTGTGTGTGAGTGAGACAGAGAGAGAGAGAGAGAGAGAGAGAGAGAGAGAGAGAGAGAGAGATTAAAATAACTTTAGTCATACTGTGATATTTTCATCTTATTTTTCCCCTCAATATTATATTTTGGGCATTTCCCCATGTCATTAGAATTTTTTTATATTTCAGCTGTATCATAATCTACTTAACTCTTCCTTTTTGTTGCTCTTGTTGGACTTTGATATAGTTTCCAAGTTGAGTTTATTAAACCTTGGAATGAACATGTTGTAAAATGAATCTTCACCATGTCTCTTATTATTTCATTAGTTACTAGGTTAAAAGGGATAAAATTGATAAACTGATGTTACCAAGAGCATTTACAGAAAGATTGTACTCCCAGCAGAGGGTATGAGAATTCTCACGGGTTTTCCTGATTGATTTTAGAATAATATCTTTTCTTCAGTGTCCTTCTCTGCTAGTAGAGAATATTTGTTAATGAGAGACTTAACTTTAGGTTAGTAAAGTAATTTCTTCAGAAATCCTTTGCAGAAAAATATTTTGGAAATTTAATATCTTTATAATTTGGAAATCTTTGGCATGGAATGAGATTTTAGGAACTTTATATTTAAGAAGACTATTCTATCAGTATAGTATTAAATTTTTAGAAGAAGTTTTGTTGTTGTTGCACTACATGGTCATATTCTATCACTGCATTTTTGTGATTAGCAGATGCTTTCTGGCTCGTTAGCAGCGAATGAGGAAAGTAACTAAGACTGTGTTCCCTGATTCTAGTAGACATGCTTAGAAATAGGTTATAAACGCTCAGTATAGCTAGTTAGGCTTTGAGCGTAGGGACAAGATGCTTGTGCTAGTATAAATTGTGTTAGGCTGCAAGTATCTATAGTGAGGTAATGCTCAGTTGTTGTTTTGAGTGTGTGCTGAATGTGGTTGGCCACCACTGTACTCTTAAATGTGTATTTAATAGCTTCTTTCTTTCTTTCTATTATTTGGCTCTCTTCCTGCCTGTAGGAAGTTTCATATTTATTAAAATATAGGCAAGAAAAAAGCAATTAAGCAGAAATGTTAAAAACTCATTAATCTAGTGCTGCTACATGGTTTGTTGGGGAAGTACTTGAATGGCTAAAGTTACATTAAAAAAAATTTCATTTCAGATGTGTATTTCATTTAGTCATTCTATTCTGTGCTCCTTTACAAAAAAAAAAGGAAAGAAAAAAGGTAAATAAAAGTTTATGGGGCTTCCCTGGTGGCGCAGTCGTTGGGAGTCCGCCTGCCGATGCAGGGGACGTGGGTTCGTGCCCCGGTCCGGGGGGATCCCACG
>NW_006769699.1:593461-604489 GCF_000442215.2 Lipotes vexillifer | reverse complement strand
ACGGAGTGGCTGGGCCCGTGAGCCATGGCCTCTGAGCCTGCGCGTCCGGAGCCTGTGCTCCGCGGCGGGGGAGGCCACAGCAGTGGGAGGCCCGCGTACCGCAAAAAAAAAAAAAAAAAAAAAAAGTTTATCTAAAGCAGATTTAAATAGTTTTGGCCATCCAGATATCAGTCATTATTTGTTACAAACCCATCTCTAATATGCTGAGATGTTCAACAAACTGATAAACTTCTGGGAGTTTTGTTTTTTCATAGAAATTTAGTTTGGAATTGTTGTTTCTGCAAAATCTAAGTTATTTAAGACTTCATTTAAAAAAAATGCTTGAGATATACAGCAGACCATTCTTCCGTACAGATTCTTCTGTGTAGAGTTAAGTCTGCCACGTAATGTTAAGAGTACTTTATTGAAATAAATACTTGAGTAAGTTTTGTGTGTACTTAGTTTTATTTGCTAATAATAAATGGACTGATGAACATTGTTTAAAAAACAAAATATTGTTTAGAAGTCATTAGTATTAAAAGGCTTAGAAAACATTCTTTTTCTGAAAAACATAGTCCCAGAAAAGTAAGTAAAAATTTCATTGGAATATCTAAGAATCAGACTGAGTTCTTTTACATTTTTGGGTAAAGAGCTGTTTTTTAGATAAAAAATCTCTAGAATTGGAGCTATATGTTTTATGACTATGGGAAAGTCACTTCACTTTTTTGAGCCTTATTTAAAAAAAAATGTAAATACATGCCTGTCAGAGATGTCACAATTGTTCAATACGGCAATACTGATGGAACACGTGGGTCATACTCAGTAGACGCTCGCTGGATGCTAGCTGAACTTTTATCCCCATATTTAATTATGGTTAATAATTAGAGAGGTTTTGGTATAGCAATGTATGTTGAAGTGGAAATATTCCCCTTACATAAAGTAGAATGCATGCTCCCTCTCCTTTAGGAAACAACCCTGCAATGTATAAACCATTAAAAAAAAATGAAAGATACTTTTTTGTTATCCCCAAGGATAGCACTAGGGGAGTACCCGTGAAACTTTGAGAGTGGGACATTGACAGGCTCTGCCCGTGTGAAGGCAGGTTGTCTCCTAACCATGTGCCCCTTTTGATGGAGAAAGATGATGGGATAGATGATGCGTTGTGGCCGCTTGTGGTGATGGTGCAGGTCAGGTTTCTGAATTAGACGTTTGGCACTTAACTATGTTAAGCCACCATCTGTCATTATACTATAAACATCTATCCTTTACCAGGTAAACACCTTAAAGAAACCATCTAAATGCTATGTAAGCATATGTAAATACCATAAAGAAACCATGTGACTACTGTGTAAATACCTTAAGAAACTATGGTGTGAAGGATGTCTTTATAAACAGGAGATGCACTTAGCAACATTTTTTTTTTTTTTGGTAATAGCAGAATAACTGGGAAAACCCCAGTTTCCTTTTAGAGGATAGTATAATAGATAAAATGTGGTATATTCACAGTGAAATTTTATACACCAGTGAACATCAATGAACCACAGCA
Organism: Lipotes vexillifer; assembly: GCF_000442215.2. Classification (NCBI taxonomy): domain Eukaryota; kingdom Metazoa; phylum Chordata; class Mammalia; order Artiodactyla; family Lipotidae; genus Lipotes; species Lipotes vexillifer. Next base: position 602,964 of record NW_006769699.1, on the reverse strand, counting down.
GAGATTGGCTAGCTGTTCATCAACCCTTTTCCTCCTCTTCTTTCTGGTAAACAGCTAATCACATTCCCAGATTCCCTTACTTCAGCGAATATTTTTGATAACAGAATTAGGAAGTAATGTCAGAAGCTATTAAAGATGAAAGAATGAATGCAGACAATATGTCAGTGAGATTCAGTCATATTTACTTCTGGAATCAGTAATAAGGATGAATTCTTTCAAATTATATGGAAAGTTATAGAAATGACAAGTGAGGATTCTCATTAATGTGTCATCTTGAAAGTGATTTCTCTATTTTAGGAAACAAGCTCAGACTTTCCTCTAATATCATGAAGACATTTATTGTTAGTCACAGGAGGTCCAAGGGACCGAAGTAAGTATAATCTAATCCCATCATCACTACTAGTAAGACAACTGCAAGAATATGCCCAGAAAATGGGTCTGAATGGATAATTTATGAAGAGAAGTAGGTTCTGATTTTTACCATTTTGTGAGACTGATAATATTGACAGGGTATAATGTGTCAGAATAAAATTAGAGATAACTTTCCAAAGTCATAGTAGTAGTCAAAACTAAGCTATTTATAAAACATTTCTAGAAAGGTCACACCATTCTTTCCAATTTTTTTCATTTACTTCAGATTTTAAAATACCTATCTTCTATGAGAGTGAAGTTCTAAAATTGTGGGATTAAGACCTCATGTCTTTGACATGGTGGGATCTGAAAGTAAATCAGAGAGAGAGAGAGAGAGAGAAGAGAGAACAGTACTGTCTAGATAAAAATTACATTAAAAACCAGAACCCTGAATAGGGAAGGAAATCACATAGGAAAATACCAGCTGTTTCAAAAGAATCCATAAATGAAACCTACAGAAGAAACAGCAGCAGAAAGGACCCATATCACCAATCAACTTATATGGAAGATATTATAAATGAATGTCTAAGTAAATAATAAACTTAAAAATTAAGAGTTATATTTTTAAAAATTAAGCCCAAGCATTTAATTGAAATATTTTGGACCAACGTCATCTAGATCTTTTAACTTCAAGTCATGAAAGTGTTAGAATTTCTTTGGCCATCATCTTTCATCTCTTAAATATTAAAATATCTACTGAGAACTAGAATTAATTCTTGGAAAAGTACATCTAGACACATCTAGATATTCAACATCAAAGTAGTTTCAATTGTTATCAACCTAGATTGGCAAAAAAAAAAAAAAATTTTTTTTTTTTTTTTTAATTTTTAAGAAAGAGGCTCCCCACCAACAGAAGCTCCAAGTCAAGAGTTGCCAGGTGTATGTAGCATATAAAGAAGCTTTATTCAAGATTCTTTTAACTCAATTGGAATTAAACAAACAAGCTATTTAATTAAACACACAAGATCTCCTCATGTTGAAGATTTGTAGAGAAATGCCTCATGACAGAAAGTCAATATGTGAGGAATAATTTGCTGTGAGATTAACTCTCTGTGGCGTTAGGACTGTGGAGACAGAAGCTTAACGATAGGCAGTGTCCAAATGTGTAAACCACATGGTATTTCCTCTCCACTCATGGCATAGAATGGAAGGAGTAGGTTGGATCTATCACTTACTAGCTGTTTTGACAAGTTACTCAACCACAGTGAACCCATATCTCCATCCGACTTCTTGTGGTACATAAAAATCTAGGAAGTTTTATGGATATTCAAGATCTTGTTTTCCCCTTCAGACAAAACTATGTTTTACACACTATTCTCCTGAGTATGTGAAAAGTGTTATTGTGTAATACACTTTTGAGATAAGCCTTTATGTATTGGTGACCCCTGTGGTTTTAGAAAAACAGTTAAAAGAGTACTTGCTATGTGTGACGTACTGTTTTAAACACTTTACAAACTATAACTCATTTAATCTTCATGAGAAGCTTATGAGGTAGGCACTATTATTACCACCCTCGTATGGAAGACGAATAACCGAGGTCCAAATGCCCAAGCCACACAGCTGGTGATAAATCAAGGACCCAGGCCCAGGGACTCCAGCTCAGAGTCCCTGCTCTTCCCTACTGTGTGTGCCATCTCCCCTTGTAATGAAAGAAAAAACATCAAGCCCAGGTAACAGTCATAACTAGAAGAGTTCAGTAATTCAACTATAAAAAAGGAAAAGGACTCACATATTCAAATCATCACCGCGAGAAAGCATGGCCCTAAAATAAGGCAGAAAAATCTTACTTTAAGCAACTGGTACTACTAATGTTATCAGTGGTAAGATTTAAAAAAAAAAAAAGCAAAACATTTTCAGGTAATCCATAGGAGTAGGGCTTATAAACTTAGGAATATGATGGAGTCAATGTTAGGATCTTTTAGGATGAACATAATACTTTCTTATTCTTTATCGTGAATGATTCCTGGAATATACTAGGAAGCCATCCCCATTCTATTTAAAGTACAAATAATTACAAAAGATAGTTTAGGGGTTATATAGTTACTGTGTGTACAGGGATTGTTTCTTAACTCTCTTGTGTTTGCTTTCATGACAGCCCTGCGTCTTTCACCTCTGGCAAACATTTAGACTTTGTACTTTTTACCTGCGCCACTTTTTTTTTTTTAAAAGCATTTTTGTTGAAGTGTAATTTACAAACCATAAAAATCACCTGTTGTTAAGTGACATTTCAGTGGCTTGTAGTAAATTTATACAGTAGTGAAACTTTCATTACAATCCACTTCTAGAACATTCCCATTCTCCCAAAGGGTTCTGTCGTGCCAGTGTGCATTCCCTTCTGTGAGGTTTTTATTACCTTCATTGTTATATGATTAGCATTTTCCCATATACTTTTGTCCTCTTTGCTTTGTCTGGTTGTTAGATCTAGTTTTTATCTTTATTTCGGTTTCTTTTAACCTTCAGTTATTATTCAAGCAGGTGACCTTGTTATGAAGTCTTTTCAGGGAATCAGATGTCAGTTCTTAGTTCACAGGAATGTGACTGCTGTGGTTCCAGCCACTTCTTGGCTTCTTGCACGCTGAGGCTGTTGGTACATGAATTGGTGCTCATGGTGGGAAGGTGAGACACGTGTAGAGATAATGTTTTGAGGGTCTTCTCAAGTGGAGAAATCTGACTGCTGTGTCCTTCACTGTGTGCCTGCAGTTTGCCCTTGTTGTAAAATCCAACAGATCAAAAGCTTCTGCAGGTAAGGAAGAGAAGGAGGGAGAAAGGCACATATGTGTATTTCTTTTCATCTTCTCTTCTTATGTAGAAAGAATTGTAACCCTTCTTTCCTGTAGGAAAAGGTAAGGAGACTAAAGAGGACTCAATGTGATGTTCTGGGGAGGCTGAAATAATTGAGACAACGAAGCTTTGTTGCGTCAAAAAATCTTAGTTTGCAGGGAGTGAAAAAGAAACTGCTTACTCTTCATCCCATTTTCTCCATTTTTGTAAAGAACTCAGTAGAAGAAGACAGAACAGGCTCAACACATAAACTTGAAGCATGACACCGGGATCCGAGAGCCTTATCTATATGGTTCAAAGGAAAAGGAAAGAAAAGTTGAATATATTTGGGAGCTGTGAGGCCAAGTCATAATAATACATTAGAAATAAATTTCATACATGTAAAGTGTTTGTAAAGTAAAAAAAAGAGTCCTGCAGAAAAGTAAAATTTAAAAATAATAGATTAGATCAAAGGCCTATTGGAGGGAAAAGTCTATGCAGACTGCACAGTAGAAGAGATGACGAAAAGTAATGTGACACAGGGGAAATATTCTAGCCTCAGATTCAGGAAACCATGATTTTAATTTAACCATGATTTTAATTCTTGCCCTGATACTAGCCAACACTAATCTTAGACAAATCACTTAAATAATCCAGGCCTCAGTTTCCTCATATGTAACAGGAAAAGGTTCACTTATATTGCTCATAGCTTAGATTCTTTTGTGCCTTAAAATTACACAAGGAGATGGCAACTGAGCACAGGAAAAGACGTTCATCATTGGCCAGTAGGGAAATGCAAATATTACCACAACAAGATATCACCACACATCTATCACAGTGGCTAAGAGAAAAAACAATGACAATACCAAATGCCCTCAAGGATGCAGAGAAACTTAGAGAGAGACACACACACACACACACACACACACACACACACACACACACACGGAGGGAATGAACTTGCTTGCATATATAAAATAATTCTCTCATTTGGATCTCAAAAGGAGGATCCAGTCACTGCCTAAAGTTTAGCTAAACTAGTTGGATAGTTAAGCCTAGAATAACAACTTTCATGCTACAAATTCTACCTGATTATGTGATCGCTTTTGCAGTTGTTTGAGACTCGGCTTGAGTCCGCCATGTTGATGTGTGGTGTTACTCCCCCTCCCCTTAAAATCTCCAAGTTTTAGAAGGGGGAATAAACTAAAATGCATTTATGATTAATGAGTTTCAAATGTACAGAGTCTCCATCGGTGGCTCAGAGTCTTGATTACTGTAGCTTTATATGAAGTCTTGTAAGTCCTCCAATTTTATTCTGCTTTTTTCAAAGTTGTTTTGGTTGTTTAGGTCCTTTTCATTTCAAAGTGAATTTTAGAAACAGCTTATCAGCTCTACACAAAAATTTTGATTGGGATTTCATTGAATCTGTAGATTGATTTGGGGAGGGTTGATATTGTAACGATACTGAGTCTTCTGAACCATGAACATGGTGTATCTCTCCGTTTATTTAGATTTTCTTTAAATCTCTCAGCAGTGTTCTGGAGTTATAATGTACAGGTCTGGCAAATTTTTTGTCATATTTATACCTAAGTATTTCACATTTTATTTATTTATTTATTTTTAAAAAAGATTATTTATTTATTTTATTTATTTTTGGCTGCATCGGGTCTTTAGTTGTAGCACGTGGGCTCTTTGTTGCGGTGCCCGGGCTTCTCTCTAGTTGTGGCATCTAGGTTTTCTCTCTCTAGTTGTGGCATCTAGGTTTTCTCTCTCTAGTTGTGGCACGCGGGGTCCAGAGCACATGGGCTCAGTAGTTGTGGTGTGTGGGCTTAGTTGCCCTGCGGCATGTGGAATCTTAGTTCCCTGATCAGGGATCGAACCCGCATGCCCTGCATTATAAGACAGATTCTTTACCACTGGACCACCAGGGAAGTCCTAGTTTTTCACATTTTAAATGGTATATTTTAAATGTCTCAATTTCCAAGTGCCTATTGTCAGCGTGTAGAAATACTGTTCATTTTTGTATATTTATAATACTTCCATTCTGTTGGATAGCACTTGGTCACAGCCTCCCCTATTGCAGGTTTGGCTGGGAAATGTTACTATCTAGTGTCTTCCCAAATGGAAAAGAACATGAAGTTGATAAAATAGCTAACTAGTAACAACCCAAATATTGACTAATGATGAAAATGTTCAGGATTTAGAAGTCTCTTGAAAAATTGCTTCCAGGAGCACTTTTTAAGTTTAAATACCTTCATGTTAAGCAAATCATTGTGGAAGAATAGATAAGATTCATTAGTGGAGCATAATGCAAAATGTAATGGAATCAAGCATATTCAAATATTTGTCGTTTGATAAAGGTGACATTTCAAAACTGCTGAGATGAACTTGGAATTGTAACTTGATACAGCAAGGTAGACATGTTAAGTTTGAGATACCTGTTAGATTGGGGAGATGTCTGGGCTAGAGGTAAAAATTGGGGAAATCACCGAAAGCCAGAGTAGAGGTAGAAAGGTCCATGGGCTGAGTCCTAGGTATTCGTAAATTCAGAAGTGGAGCAGTTGATGCGGTAGCGAAGAACACTGAGCAGAAGCCCGGCAGTTAGGAGGAAATTCGGTGTGGGAAGTCACGTGGAGAAGTTTTTCAGGCAGGAACTGGTCCCCTGCACCAACTGATAGGTCACAGAAGACGAGGGCTGAGAATTGATCATTCAATTCAGAGACGTAGAAGTCTTTGGGGACCTTGACAAGAGCAGTTTCTGAGAATTAGGGAGGCAACAGCCTGATTTAAGGGGATTTAAGAGACAAATGGGAGAAAAATAATTGGAGATATAGCAGCATAGACAACTTTCAAGAGGTTTTCCTGTAAAGATAGGCAGAAAGACAGAGTGGAAGCTGGTGAGGGCTGTGGTCAAGAGAGGATTTGTGTTGTTGTTTTAAGATTAAAGAACTTAGAAAATGTACACATGCGCCAATGGGAATGATGTCGTAAAGAGAAAACATGATGTAAAAGAGCGAGGGGAGAATCGCTGGGACCATGCCTTTGTCTAGGAAGAGAGAATAGGATCTGATACATAAGTGCTGGGGCCTTAGAACAATGGGCAGTGCAGCCATTGTCACAGGAGGGAAACGGGAACGTGGCACAGTTGCAGGTAGGTGGGGAGATGTGGCCGGCGACTAAGCTCTCATTGTCCTGCTTGTGTGTTTTTGGTGTAATAAAAGCAAGGTCATCAGCTCCAAGTGAGGGCGAGGGAGAAGGGATGAAATGGTCATCTTGGTTGAATGGACTGGAGAGAAATGGACAGACAACACTGAAGGCTCGCTTGAGGTTAGCGGTCATGAACTTAGAGGGAAAGCCGTCGGCTTAATTTTTTGTTTTTCTCCACCCATGTTTGGCCACGTGCGTGCAGGTCCAGAGTAGGTCATGTTGATTTATCCAGGGTGAGGTCTTCTCAGGTGACTTTGAGGAAGTGAGAGAAAGGCAAAGGAGTGAACTGAAGCTGGTTTAAGAGAGAGCTGAGGACATGGGGCAGTGAGGGACGGGTGTAGGGTCAGCCTCAGATGGAAGAATCGTAAGGGTTGGCATGTGAGAGGGATGCAGGGTGGGCTCCTTGATCTGAGATTGCAGAGGGTTTTTACTCATGAGCAGATAAAAGCCAAGAGTTGGAGAGAGATAGCAGAGAACTGGAAAGCCAGGATATTGGAAGGATTATCTATGTGGATACTGAATTTGCGCTCAGAACCTGAAGACCTAGCTCTTATTTTCTAATATCCTTTGCTGCCATTGGACTGATAACATGCTTAGTGTTCTTACTCGCAACAGTTTCATGTCTCTTCTTTCATAGTTTCTGTTTCTTAGTACTTAGTGCTCTGTGAGATTTTCTTTGTGTTGTCTTTCATTCCATCTATTGCATTTAAAATTTTAGCCACTATATTTCTCATTTCCCAGAGTTCTTTCTTGCTTCTGATTAACTTTTCATAGCATCCCTCTCTAGGAAAAAAATTGAGTTTTTGATAATCCGCATGATTTGTTGTACCACATATAGTTCATGCATCAGAATATGGTTCTTGTTCTCCAGTAAGTTCCTTTCTGCTCTCAGGTATTATATTGTTACACATAAACTTTTCCCCAAATGATGAAATATATTGTGTTACATAGTTAACTTTTAAACATCTTTTCATTTTAGGTATCAAAAAGTAAAGATGGAAAAGAACAAAGTGAAACTGTATCACCATCCGAAGATGAAGCATTCTCCTGGCCAGGTCCCAAAACAGTTATGTTGAAAAGAACATCCCAAGGCTTTGGTTTTACATTAAGGCATTTTATTGTTTATCCCCCAGAGTCTGCAATTCAATTTTCATATAAGGTAAGAGAAGTGATTAAAGTAGCACACAAGGCAAATCCTGTCTCCTTCTTGTCTTCCTCTCATCCTGCCTTCTTTCTATCTTAAAAGAATTGTGTCATATCTGCATTTTTATTATATTATTTTCCATCTCTTAGATATTTTTTACCTTCTAGAACAAACACTTTAGTCTCCTCTGAAGGTCATACTGATTATGAACTCCAAATCTTTTTTACTAGAACTTCTAATTCTAAACTTCACTCTACTTTTTCTAATATGTAGCTGTTTTTCTAATATCTAGAAATGTGGTGAGTTTTCTAGGCTGAGCATGCAGAGGAAATATTATAGTTCGTTAAAATATTTGGACAGTTATAAAAAATTATTAGAATTAGACTGATACTTAACTTTCAGATAGGTAATATGATGGCAAGTCAATTTAAAAACACAGCTTCTCACTAGAGTGCATTACACTAATATGCTTCAACGTATAGGAACATGGTCTAATAAGCAGCAGATGGAATCATTATAATGGCAGCTGACATCCTGAGTACTTGTTCTGTATTCTTTATGAGCATTATATCAGTTTATTATTAACCTCATATAACAGATGTGGAAACTGGTCTGAGTCATATAATGAGTAAGTGGTGGACCTAGGATTTGAACTTGGCCAACGTGAATGCCTGATGCTTAACTGTTGTTCAACAGTGTAATGCAAATAATGACATTCAGAAGACTTCGAAGACTTTGGCCAAGCCACTTAACTTCTTTTGGCTTCTAGATTTCCATTCTAATTCGAGGGGATTGTACTAGAAGATTAGAAAGTCCTTTCTAATTCTAAATATCTATGAATCTTGGGCTGTCTTGTAAAACATAGTGTCAAATTGCTTCTGGAGGCCACACTTTTTTTATTATATCTTTCTTAAATATTTCTCTGTAGGAAAATGTCTTATAAGATAAGCTTTTAAAAGTACTAAAGAGTTTTTAAGAATTATGAATAATTGCTACCTTTAGAATTAAAATTGACCAGTTTGGTGTTCCTGAAATGTATAAAAGAGTTGAACTGGATTCCCTAAGAATCTACTTTATATTTAAATGTCTTAAATAGTAAAACTTAGGTATTAGGTCACATGTGAGAGTAGTTGAAAATTTAAGAGTCCCTTGCATTAATTACATTCTAAGACTGAATTTTATTTTTTGTCTTTTGGTTTTGTTTTGAAGAAGAGCTTTGGACCATGATGATATAGATAGTACAGTTTTTATAATATAATTTTGCTAAACACGGATTTCAAATGCATTATTAATATTGTTATAATCGGAAAATATTTCTAGAAATTTTAGAGGCACGGTGTAGCTGCTAACACAATCTTTGGGGTCAAAAGGGCCTGGGTTTGAGTCCCATCTCTGCCCTTGTTAGCTTTGTGACCTTGGGTTAGTCTCTTAATAGACAATGACAGCACTTTCCTCGCTGTGGCTGTGTTGAGTGATGTCATACGTATAAAACAGTTAGTACAGGAATTGGCAGACAGTAATTGCTCATTAAACCTCAGCTATTAATGCTGTTATTTAACACAGATGTTCTTGCAAATAGGTCTGTCTTGTACCTTTTACATGGAAAATATTTATTGAAATCTTTTCAGTTATAAAAATTTGTTCATTCACTTCAAAGGAGTATACAAAAATTAATATTGTAGAGCTTTCGGAAAATGTGCAGTAAATACAACGTCTTTATTATGTTATGTATCTGGCAACCTTGGCAGTCTCAGAACAGAGCATATAACCAGGAAAAAACTATGTATTTGGGCAGCCAAAATAAAGGTCAGAAATTATATAACAAATTATCAGCCCTTCACTAAATCTCTTTTTTTCTTTCTGCAGTACATTGTAGATTTTGTATGGTAGAGGCTCAACAAATATTTGAATAAATGTTTTTTTTTTTTTTTTTTTTCCTTTTTTTTGGTACTTGGGCCTCCACCTGTTGTTGGCTCTCCCG
>NW_006769699.1:578318-592796 GCF_000442215.2 Lipotes vexillifer | reverse complement strand
TTATTGGAGAGGCTCCAAAAAAATTTTAATAAATTTTTTTTTTTTTTTTTTTTTTTTCCTCTTTTTTGGTACTCGGGCCTCTCACTGTTGTAGCCTCTCCCGTTGCGGAGCACAGGCTCCGGACGCACTGGCTCAGCGGCCATGGCCCATGGGCCCAGCCACTCTGAGGCATGTGGGATCTTCCTGGACCGGGGCACGAACCCGTGTCCGCTGCATCAGCAGGCAGACTCTCAACCACTGCGCCACCAGGGAAGCCCTGAATAAATGTATTTTTATGCTAGTTTTTCAAAGTTGCTTTTCTACTTTCCCAGCTAGAGGTAGATAACATGGCAGCAAGACAGCCTGGTAGCAATGAAAGCAACCAAATAGATAAAGCTCAAGGTTTTAAATATATACCAATTTGGAGCCAATGTATCCAAAGACAGTTCTGGGTCCCGTAATAGCCTTTAAAGGCCCATTTTTCAATGTATAGTACATAAGAGATGACCAGCCTGGCCCTCTCTGTACAGCTGTTTACCTCTGACAACTCTCCTTGGATGTCCATTTTAGGCATCTTACACTCAGTATGTCAGAAGCCTCTGTTGTCCTCCTCATAAACTGGCTTTACCTACAGCCTTCCCATCTCTGTGTGTGACAGCTTCCTCCTTCTGGCAAGAGGCACTGTTAGTGAGACTGTAATTGGCACATTTTGGGGAGGGCAATTTGACTTGAATTGAGCCTCACTGTGATTTTACCAGTTATAAACATTATTCACATATGAATATGTATATTTTTATTTTGTAGGATGAAGAAAATGGCAACAGAGGAGGTATGTTATAAAAGGTTTAATTTTTCTCTGAATATTTTTTTACCCATGCCCTTCCAGTCTTTAAGTAATATTCAATGAGATGATATAATTTTTGGAGTCCAAATATATAACAACAGTCCTTAGATGTGAGAGTCATAGAAATTAAACGTTTTTACCGTAGACTTCAAAATTTTATGGATTCCATTGTGTCACCATAATTTGTGTGATGATTTTATTGTCATTTATATATTAGTGGTTATGTGGGGGAATGTATCATGATTCTGAGGGAAGTAATTCTGAGATTTTTTTATTCAATTAGTAGTCTTTTAAATTTAGTGATTCTTTTAGTGTGTGTTTTATCTGCTAGATTTATTGGTTCAAATATTGAGAAGTAGAGTATTTTGGTTCTTGTAGTTAGTCTTACTCTTGATTTAAACATATTTAATGAACTTAAAAGGCTGGGAATGGGGTTATTTCTTAAAAACTGCCATTTACTTTTGTTTCAATCTTATATGAACTTTAATGAATTAAAATGTATACACAATAAAAAGCACCCATCTAGAAAACTTATTTCTATATAATTTTAGATGTTTAAAAAGTTGTAAAAATAGTGAAAAGTTTCCTTATATCTTTCATTCAACTTCCCCTCGTGTTAAAAACGTAACTATGGTACAATTAACAAAATTAAGGCACTCCTATCTAAACTGCAGGATTTATTTGGATTTTTCCCCTTTTCTGTTCCTGGAGTTCACATTGCATTCACTTGTCACACCCCCCTGGTTCTTCTAGTCTGTGACAGTGCCTCAGTCTTCCCTTGTAATTCACGGACTTGATAATTTTGAGTAGCACTGATCAGTTGTTTTGAATGTCTTTCAATTTGGTTTTGTCTTGATGTTTTCTTATTATTAGTTTGAAGTGATGCATTTTTTGCAAGAATACCCATTTGCACGTAATTTAAGTGTACTGTTATACTTAAGGTTTTGTTGTGATAAATATGTAACGGGAAACCACCATTCCAATCAAGATGTGATATCAAAAAGAACTTTTCTGTCATTCCATAAAGTTCCCTTGTATGGCTTTGCTGTCAACACTCTGCCGGCCCTGGACAATCGCTGATCTGCTTTCTGTCACTACAGATGAGTTTTGCCTCTTCTAGAATTTCTTATAAACGGAATAATACAATGTGTACTCTTTGTATCTTTCAAAGATACATCTTCTCAGCCCATCTTCTTTGGCACAGTAGTTTTGAGATTCACCACTTTGTAAGTGTAGGTACTAATAGTACTACTTTGTTTTGCTGAGTGGTTTTTCCCTTGCTTGCATAGACCATAAATTGTTTATCCACTCACGTGTTAATGAACCTTTATAATACCCGTATCTGATTTGAGGTCTTGGAATGGTTAAACTGAGAGGAAAATGGTTTCTTTCAGCACTATCAAAAGTAATGAGTGTGTAGGGTGAGGTAGGACCCTTCATAGTTGTCACCGTTGTGCAAGATGGGCCACTCCTTGCACAGGGTCACCATCTGTCGTGCACCAGGGCTCAGGATGGATTCCAAATGTTACTTGGCTTTAGTGGGGAAAGGGAAGACTGACAAAACCACGATAGGCAAGAGAAAAGAAGACATGGGTCCTCTGTCTCCCCATCATCCTACAGAGTGATGTACTAGACATGGGTCCTCTGTCTCCCCATCATCCTACAGGGTGATGTACTGATGCCTGGACTACCTACCAGACACACAGCGCCTAGAATTTCATGCCTGTCATGTTCTAGTTTCTACTGGGAGAGATATACTGCTAATAAATGTAGAGGGACTTAGTTATAAAACTTTATTCTTCAGATGATTATATTTCTGACATATCCATTCACTGAAGTGACATTTCATTATGTGCTTTGACTGGAGATAATAGACTTAAACATTTGTAAGGGAAAACTTGGAAGATCTAGATCTAACAGAAGGAGATTTGGAGAGGCATGATAAAGTGAGACTAAAGGGTGTCATCTGCTGGGAAAAATTACAGTTTAAATAACATTTTATTTATTAATTTATACTTAATCTCATTCAAAAAAGTGTGTCCACATGCATGTATTATAGTAAGATAAAAATAAGATTAAAACATTCAGGGAGGAAAAATGAATTAAACTGACATTTGAGAGGTGTAGTACACATAAATGCGTGCTGTAGATCCTACACTGTTATCAAAGATGGGCTATCAATTTGCTTCTGAGCTTTTCCAGTGGCAAGAAAAAAAGGAAGAGAGAGAGCGCGAGAGAAAGAAAGGAGAGAAGGAAGGAAGGGAGGGAAGGAGGAAGGAAGGAAGGATGGATTATTATTTAAGGATTAGCCAAGGATTCGCATTATCCATAAGAAAACAACATCTGGTTTGCCCTGAGGTCTGAGACACATTTCTCCTATGGTTCCTCCTAATGGAAACAAAGAATAATATAATAGGTAACATCCTCAGTGCCATCCCTTTATATGACTATTTTTAAAGAGATTTCTCAATGTAAGCTGATTTCAAAACCCCACGGTCCAATTTAGTGTAAAGAACTTCTCAACTGGGGACAGATTTGCTCCCCAGGGAACACATGGCAGTGTCGGTTGTCGCAGTTAGGGTGGGGGGCAGGGTGTGCTGCTGGCATCTAGCAGGGAGAGGCCAGAGATGCTGGTAAGAATCCTACAATGCACAGGACATCCCCCTTCCCGCCCCCGCCACCCCAAAGAATTATCCGGCCCAAATGTTAATAGTGCCAGTGTTGAGGAACCTTGGGTTATAGTGATGGATACCAAAACAATGGCCCAACTGTACAGGTCCCCAAGAGTCTGGCTTGATCTGGTGACAATACTCAGACCATTTAGAAGAATGGATATTAAGGACTACATATCCAGTGATCTTTAATGATTATTATACCTCACAACTGAATTTTGATCTGAATTGAGTTACCACTGTAGTTTGAGGTTAAATTATCTGGCCATTCTACTGGCATTGCATGTTGTCAATGAAGGAATAATCATGAGTAAGAAAAATGTTAGTTTAAGAAAATATAGAGTCAATCAGTATATTAATAACTAGAAGATAAAATAGCTAAAAGAAAAAAAATCAAAGAATGTAAATAATTGAAATGTAATAATCTTATCATCAGGAATCCAACAGATTGAGGGAGAAAATAATTATAAGCTAGGTTAACAATTTAATTTAAAAGGCCAGTAGAATAATTAAAATAAACACAGCATAACTAAGGTTTTAAAATAAGAAAAATACAAATTCAAACACCTTACCTCTTACGAAGCAAGGTCCATCAAAGTAAGATTATTTATAAAGTCCAGAACATCTGTATGTTTTCTTCCTAAGAAGGATACTATAAAAAGATATGAGAGTATCTAAAGAAATTATTTTATGATATGTTTGTAATATACCTGAAAGGAGAACTACTTGATTTTTTATTTTTTGGAGGGTGGTAGAAATTAATATCTGATCGAGGACTTAATCTATAGTAGGAATCATAATATATGTTATTATGCTGTTTAATCCTCACTGTAGTGCTGTGAGGTGTGAGACAGTATTCCCATTTTGTAGATGAGGAAACTGAGGCTGAAAAAGACGTAAAGTAACTTGCCCAAGATCACACAGCTAAGTGACAGAGCTGGACTTCCAAATCAGGCATGTATAACTCTGAAGCCCAACTTCTTTAAGCTGTGCGATTTTATATCTGTTGACTTAAAAAAAATAGTTTGACTTACATAGGGTCAAGAATTAGTAGATAAATATAGGGTATATTTACTATGTTAGGAAATTAACTCTGTGAAATGTCTCTGGGTTGAGAAAGTTAAAAACAGGGAAACATGGGGGACTTCCCTAGCGGTCCAGTGGTTAGGACTCCCAATGCAGGGAGTGCAGGTTCGATCCCTGGTGGGGGAACTAAGATCCCACATGCTGCATGGCGCGGCCAAAAAACAAAAAAAAAAACCCCAAAACAAGGAAACCTGTTCCATATGTGTGAACACTTAAAGACAAAGAATTCACTACAAGGTCAGGGAAGCACCAAGTTCAGAGGCCCCAGACATCTTCTAGGAGCACCCACCACTTGTTACTGGACTCTGAATAGCTGGCTGGCAGTGGACCTGGAAAGTTAAATGAGTTTAAAGAGTTCCTAGTTCTCTGTGTCCTTTTGCCTCCCTGGGCCAGGCTTGCTTTCGTCATCCCAGTTGGCAGTGGGAGTCACAGGCTGGTCTACAGAGGCCTACTTAGCTTACGTTTAGTACTCATAATACCATTTCAGATAAACTGATCAGATCATCCGTCAGAACATATTCTATGTGAAAAATATGTTCTGACTTGTGAACAATTATTTATAGATCCGTTTAAAAAACACAACCTATTTAGAGACAGATGACGTGTAATCTATTATTTTGACTCAGCTGAATGTTTCAATATTTATTTTATAGTCTCATTTCCTTTTCAGACTTATTTTCAAGCGTACTGAGATTACGAAATCCTTTTATATGAATTTTATTTAATGAAATAGAATCCCAACCTCCGGTATAATGATCCGAGTCAGAGTCTAGAATCACTGGAGAGAAAAGAATTCCCAGAATTGTATTCAAGCTCCTAAGAGATGCTGCTGTGTTGCCAGAATTCTGTGGAACGGTTGAAAGGTTTTGTTTGGTGTTCTTTCCTTTTGGTACCTCAGTGGAGTCTCTTTTGCCAGTTACTTTTCTGATTATTCTCTTTACCCAACTTTTCCATTCTGTTATATATTATTTCTTATATCTTGTATATATGTGTCCTCTCGTGTTTTAAAAGTTATTTTTCTTTCTTATTGGTTAGTTTTCTGTGCTATAATGCAAATACTGTTTACAAGAGAAAGGCCATTAAGGTAGAAAAATATTTTTTGGTGATAATAATGCTGGCGGATAATTGCTATCTTGCTGACGTCCTGTTGTCCCTTAAATCATAAATTCATAAATAATCAAAATAAGAATAATAGAAGGTTTGTAATTACCATTATTTCTCCTTTACTTATTCTATGAGAAAAAGTCTACCTCAGCTTAGTTGTAGGGACACTTCCAATATTCTAAAATGTGTATGTCATTTTGTTAGATGCTCAATAACTGGTGGATTTCTACTTTGGCATTAAACTTTATATTCAAGCATGTTAATAGAAAAAAAAGTATCTGGGAATTCTATATACTTTCTCAGTAGTAAAAATTTGTATTTTGTGATTGCAGTCACTTCTGACAAACAGCTCTGTAGTCCGTGTTAGAGTTTTCTAATGAAGGATAGTTTAGTGGCAAGACATAGAACCCCCTGCCCCTGCCAGGCCACCTTAGGAAAGATGTGTTAATTCTAAGAAACAAATAAGACATCTCCAAATTCAAAGTCAAGTGCTGTAGGATATACCCGGGGTGCCCCAGACACCAGAATTAGGACCTGGAAAGGAACTAAATGCAGAGTAACAACACAGACAACAGCAACAAAATCTTGGCGTATGATCCTCCAAAGGCCTAAACTCTGCTACTTACAGGATGGTTTAAATGACATTCACAAATAATTTTGATTATACATGATTGTCTCATATGCTGACCTCTGTGGAAGGAACAGCCCTAACTGTATCTTCTTCCTTCCTTCCTCTCTCATCATAATAATTCCAAATTCCCCAAGAGAGAAATGTAATTGGCCTAGTCCATCATTTAATGAACAGCACTCACTATGTTTAGAGATCAAATGTTCTTCAGTTTAATGAAGATCTAAATTCTGTAGAGCTGAGAAAATTGAGTATATTTTATGCCGTTGATTTCCATTAATAGATTGAAAACCTATTCCCTCAGGATAATATAACACTAAATTATGGACCTGAAAATTGGTTGGAAGAAGAAATTCTTATTATGGGTAGGTCTGTGGTCTGTGGTGTGGTGGTAGGGTGTCAGAATTGTGTTCATGTTACTTTTGGAATGTAGCAATACTAACCGAGTGGGCTTCACAGATCTCATGCTGTCTTTGGGAAGGCACATTAACTGAACCCCTTAGGATCCATTTTTAACTGTATTGACAGGTAAATTATTTGAGCCCTGAGTTTCTCTGGTAGTTAGGTAAATATACTAATTAGCTGCATATTTTTATTAACTTCTAGTGCTGTTCAGTTGAACAACCACAGGTGTCTTAAACTGTCTTGAAGATATTTTACAAAGTAGAAATGTTGATGGTGGTGGTGGTGATGATGATGATGATGATGATGATGAAGATGATGATGGTGGTGGTGGTGGTGATGCTGGTGATGATGGTGACGGAGTGATGATGATGGTGATGGTGATGATGGCTGTGATTGTGGTGATGAGGACGATGATGGTGGTAACGGTGATGGTGGTGGTAGTGACCGGGTGGCGGAAGCAGCTAACTTACAATGTGCCAGGTGCTGTTTTAAGAGTCTGCATGGATTAACTCATTTAATCATCACAACAGCTTTCTGGGGTGGATATTATTATCATCTCCATTTTTTGTGTGTGTGATACGCGGGCCTCTCACTGCTGTGGCCTCTCCCGTTGCGGAGCACAGGCTCCGGACGCGCAGGCTCAGCGGCCATGGCTCACGGGCCCAGCCGCTCCGCGGCATGTGGGATCTTCCCGGACCGGGGCACGAACCCGTGTCCCCTGCATCGGCAGGCGGACTCTCAACCACTGCGCCACCAGGGAAGCCCCCTCATCTCCATTTTTAAGATGAGGAAATTGAGGCACAAAGTGTCTAAGTAACTAGCAAGTGGTAGAGTTGGACAGTTTGATTCTAGAGTTTTCTCTCAAACCCCACCCCAGTTTCTCAGAAAGAACTTTACTCTCACATAATTGATTCTTGAAAACGTGAAAGAAAGAGGGTTCTGTTTCCTTGAAAGTCAAGCAGTATTCAGAAAATCACTGAGGGACTTCCCTGGTGGTGCAGTGGTTAAGAATCCACCTGCCAATGCAGGGGACACGGATTCGAGCCCTGGTCCAGGAAGATCCCACATGCCACAGAGCAACTAAGCCCATGCGCTGCAACTACTGAGCCTGTGCTCTAGAGCCCACGAGCCACAACTACTGAAGCCCGTGCACCTAGAGCCCGTGCTCCACAACAAGAGAAGCCACCGCAGTGAGAAGCCTGTGCACCACAACGAAGAGTAGCCCCCTCTCACTGCAACTAGAGAAAGCCGGTGCACAACAATGAAGACCCAATGCAGCCAAAAAAAAAAAGTAAAAAAATCACTGATTCAAAATTCAGGTATAATTTTGTTAACATAGAATTAGCATATCATACTTTTTCTTTAGTTTTCTTCTTTATCTTCATAATTGAATATGAACTGTTGGCTTAAGTCTGCTGGGCTTAAGGATAAAGCATCGTTGCTTTAATGTCTGCAGTTGGTTTTCATCTTTGATTCAGTTATATTATGACTGATAACGCTTTTTTTGTTTTTGTTTTGTTTTGGTTTTTTTAATTTATTTTTGTGAAATGATAAGGGCACTTATAGGTATTTACCCAAGATAAATGAAACATGCCTGCAAGAATATTTGTACAGAAATGTTCAAATTATTCATATTAAATAAACACTGGATTGAGTCGACCTAAGTATTAATCAACATATGAATTGATGACCAAATTGTGGTATATCCATATAATGGACTACACAGGGCATCTTGGATCAATCTCAAAAACATTTATTTTCTTGAGGTGGAATTCACCTAACATAAAATTCACCCTTTTAAAGTGACCATTCAGTGACATTTAGTAGAGAATTAAAGGACATGTATGCAGTGTGCATCTGCCACCTCTATCTAGTTCCAAAACATTCCGTCACCCCAAAAGGAAACCCATGTCCAGTAAGCAGTCATTCACTGTTCTCCCCTCCCCCAGGTCCCTGGCAACCACCAATCTGTTTTCTGTCCCCATGGATTTAACCTATTCTAGATATTTCATATAAATGGAATCATACAATATGCACCCTTTTTCATATGGCTTCTTCCACTTAGTGTAATGTTTTTCAGGTTTGTCTGTGTGTCACATATATCAGTACTTCATTCCTCTTTCATCCTCTTTATGGCTGAATAATATTACATTGTATTACATTGTAGGTATGTACCACAGTTTGTTTATCCATTCATCCATTGATGGACATTTGGGCTGTTTTGACCGTTGTGATTGGTGTTGCTATGAACATGCATGTACAAGTGTTTGTTTGCATTCCTATTTTAAATTCTTTGAGGTGTATATCTAGGAGTGGAATTGCTGGGTCATATGGTGATTCTATGTTTAACATTTTGGGGAACTGCTAAACGGTTTTCCGTAGTACCTGCACCATTTTTACATTCCCATCAGCAATATATGAGGACCCCAGTTTCTCTACATCCTCACCAACACGTGTTATTTTCCATTTTGGTTATTATAACCAACCTATCGAGTATGAAGTGGTGTCTCCTTTTGGTTTGTTTTGCATTGCCTTAATAACTAATGATGTTGAGCATTTTCATGGGCTTGTTGGCCATTTTTATATCTTCTTTGGAGAGATGTCTGTTCAAATCTATTGCCCATTTTTTAAATTGGGCTGTTTGTCTTTTTGTGTTTGAGTTAGAAGTGTTCTTTATATATTCTGGATACTAGGCCCTTATCAGATACATGATTTGCGTAGATCTTCTCTCATTCTGTAAGTTGTCTTTTTATTTTCTTGATAATGTCCTTTGATGCACATAATTTTAACTTTTGATGAAATCTAATTTATCTACGTTTATTGCTCACGCTTTTCCTGTCAAACTCATTTTGATTAGTGAAGAAGCCAAGTGCAAAAAGAGTACATACCGTCTGATTCCATTTATGTGAAACTCCAGGAAAGACAAATCTAAACAAATCTGTGGTTGCCTGAATTGACTAGGAAGAGGCACAAGGGAAGTTTTGGGCTTGATGGAAATCTTCTGTATCTTGATTGTGGTGGTGGTTGCACGGGTGTGTACATTTGTCAAAACTCAGGAACTGTGTACTTAAATGGGTACATTTTATCTTAGATAACTTATAATAAAGTTGATTTAAAACACAAAGAACATATGCAATTTATTTATTCAGTCTACTGTTGATGGACATTTAGATTTTTTCCAGTGTTTACCTATTTCAAACAGTGCAACTGTGAGCCATCTTATTACACGTACTTTGTGCACAAATGTCCTCATTTCTGGTGGGTATATATATCTAGGGATGGCATTACTGACTCATAGGTATGCATACAGTCACATTTAGTAGATACTGCTAAAAAGTTTTCCAAAGTGATTATACTGATTTACACAGCCACCAACAGGGTATGAGAATTACACTTGCTCCATATCATCACTAACACTTGGCATTTGTCAGTCTTTTTAATTTTATCCATTCTAGTGAGTGTGTAGTGGATTGGGTTAATTTAAACTTTCTTGACACTGATGAAGTCGATTACCTTTTATTTGGTTATTAGCTATCAGTGCTTTTTAAAATAATTCACATGTAGGAGTCTAAATATTTTTGTTGAAGATTTTGTTAGTTATATATTTAGCAGATATTCAGCTGTGACTTGCCTTTCAATTTCTTATTAGTAATTTTGATATAGGGAAGTTCCTAATTTTAATGTAGTCCAAATTATCAATCTTTTCTTTTATGGTTAAAACTTTGAGTGCTATTGAAGAAATTTTTTTCTACTCCATGGTCACAAAGATATTCTCCTGTGTTATCTTCCTAGATGCTTTATTGTTTTGTCATTCACGATTAAATCTACAATTCACTTGTAATTCATTATTTTTATATGTGGTATGGGATCAAGGTTAATTTTTCCCCATACTGATATGCATTTGGCCTGGCACTATTTAGTGAAAAGTCTATTTTTTCTACTGCTCTGTAATACCACCTTGATCATACAGTGTTTATATATGTTTTGGTCTGTTTCTGGACCATATTCTGTTCCAGGGGTTGGCATGTGGCTCATTTTTGTACAGCTTCCAAACTAAGACTAGTTCTATATTTTTAAAGGGTTGTTTAAAAAAAAAGAATATGCGACAGAGACTGTATGAGTCCTGCAAAGGCTAAAATATTTACCATCTGGCCCGTTACAGAAAAGTTTGCTGAACTCTGTTCTATTCCATTGGTCACTTTCTTTGCTGCAAGACTGTGATCTTAATTACTGTAGCTATATAATAAGTGTTGCTGTTAGGTAGAGTAAGTCTTCCAATTTTGTTTTCAAGATTGGATTGGCTGTTCTTGTCCATTTACAGTAGCACACACACACACACACACACACACACACACAAATTCTTCTGGAATTTTGATTGGTTTTATATTATTTACAGTGTTGAATATTTGAAAATATTTGAGGTATTGAATCTTTCAATCTATGAATGTGGTGTATCTCTCCCATGATTGAGTTTTGAATTTTTCTGCATTTTTTGGAATAAACATTTGATTTTTTTTTCCTTTAGTCTCAATATAGTGAATTATATTGATTTATTTTTTACATGTTAAACCAACTTTGCATTACAGAACTAAATGAAGATTGTTCCTAATGTATGTACTTTTTATATATTACCAGTTTTGACTTTCTGTTTTATTTAGAATTTTTGCATCTCTGTTCAAGGATTGCTTCACATAAAGGTGGACTTTGGTCCTTTTGATATTTGGAGTATCAGTTTGGGTTCCCTGAGAAGCAGACACAAAGACAGAAATGGTGGCAAGACAAGATTAGACATGGCAGAGATTAATTGGGGGAAATGCCTGTAGAAAGGAGCAGGAAAGGATGGGGAAGACTTAAGACTGTGATACAGGTCTGATGCCTGTGAAAGAAGAGAGGAAAAGAAGGATTTGGTAGGAAGGCCCTGACTGCAGCACAGTTCTCAGAAGGCCTGTGCTGGGCCAGAGAGGAGTCCCCAAACCAACACTGTCCCTTAGAGGAGTCCTGCTTCGGGGGCGGGGGAGTGGCAAGTGTGAACGTGATGGTGGGTCCAGGCTGGGGCTGGCAGTCAGCTGTGTTCTCTTTGGCAGGACAGGGCTGGGCTTCTACCTTTGCAGCCCTACTCACGTGCTGTATGTACTCCTTGGGAGGCCCAACTGAAAGCATATGGTGTTTTCCAGGGCCCTCTTCCTTGCTGGACCCCAACGTCCATGTTTGTGTCCCTGACCCTTGGAGACCGAGGGAGGCCGTGAACAGCTTCTCAGTCTCAGCCTTTACTTTGGAAGCAGAATCTGCCTGAAGGCGAAAAGCAGTGCAAAACATGGGGCTCCCTGGACTTCACTCTCCTATTTTGGTTTATCGATTTTTTGAAGGCAAACTTTTTTTATATCTGCTTTTAAGATTTTCTCTATAGGGACTTCCCTGGTGGTACAGTGGGTAAGAATCCATGCTCCCAATGCAGGGGGCCCAGGTTTAATCCCTGGTTGGGGAACTAAGTTCCCACATGCATGCCACAACTAAGAGTCAGCATTGCCCCAACTAAAGATCCCACATTGCTGCAACTAAATATGCCACAACAAAGATCCCATGTGCCACAACTAAGACCCAGTGCAGCCTAAATAAATAAATAAATAAGAATTTTCTCTGTATCTTTGATGTTTAGCCATTTTGTAATGATGAGTCTAGGTGAGGATATATTTTTATTTTTCTTGTTTGGGATTTATTGAGCTTCTTGTGTCTGTAGATGGATGTCTATCATCAGTCTAGGAAATTTTCAGCCAGCATCTCATCACATATTACCTGTGTCCTCCTGTAACCCAATGCTCTCTTCTTCTGGGGCTCCAATTAAACATATGTTAGGTTTTCTTACTCAACCCCCCATGGCTTCTAAATTTTCTGTTTCTTCTCTGTGTGTGTGTGTGTGTGTGTGTGTCTGCATTCCAGGTAATTTCTCCCTATGTATATTCAATAATTTTCTTTTTAGCTGTTTGCATTTTAAATTTTAATTATTAGAAGTTCTTTAGGATAGTGCACCGAATATGTTTGATCACTTCCTATAGTTTCCTCTTTACCATTTTTAGGCTTATTTTAAAAACTTCTTCAGACATGATAAGCAAAGTTGTTTTATAATCTCTGTCTGGTGATTCCATTATCAGAAACCTTTGTGGGTCTCTTTCTCTCTTTTTTTTTCCTGGTGGTTCTAGCTCAGAGGGTGTTGTGTTTTTGGAGTTTGTTGTTGTTGTTGTTGCTGTTATTATTTGTGGGTGTTTGAGTATTTTGTGTTTTTTGTGGATGTTTGACTATTTTGTGTTTATTGACCTTCAAATATCATTACTGAAGATTTTTTGAGATCTAGGATAAAAGATTGTTGTTTGCTTTATCCAGATCCAGGCTATTACTTGATTTAGCCTATAAATCTATGTGAAATTTGGCCTCTAGCTACATCCTAGAGATCGGTTTCCCTTCCCTTACCCCCTACTCTGCTTAGTTAGCACTGAGGTAGCCTCTGGGTTGGTGGGAACATTCTTTCCAGTTACCCTTACTCTTTTTTTTTTTTTTTAAAAGAAGATGTTGGGTGTAGGAGTTTATTAATTAATTAATTTATTTTTGCTGTGTTGGGTCTTCGTTTCTGTACGAGGGCTTTCTCTAGTTGCGGCGAGCGGGGGCCACTCTTCATCACGGTGCGGCCTCTCTTGTTGCGGAGCACAGGCTCCAGACGTGCAGGCTCAGTAGTTGTGGCTCACGGGCCCAGTTGCTCTGCAGCATGTGGGATCCTCCCAGACCAGGGCTCGAACCCGTGTCCCCTGCATTAGCAGGCAGATTCTCAACCACTGCGCCACCAGGGAAGCCCTACCCTTACTCTTCAGTGTGGGGAAAGTCTCCTAACTGGACAAGACTGGACAAGACTTGGGCTTTTTCCTCTGCCTGCTGAGTGCAGAAGCCCTTAAGATGAGTTCTAACCTGGACGTATATTATGATATTAGTAGTAATTTGGGGAGGTAATTTTCTTTTTTTGTTCTTTGTTGTTTTTTTGGCCACACCGTGTGGCATGTGGGATCTTAGTTCCCCTACTGGGGATTGAACCCGCACCCCCTGCAGTGGAAGCGTGGAGTCTTAACCACTGGACAGCCAGGGAAGTCCCAGGAGGTAGTTTTCTAGTAGCTGGACTTTGTGTGCATATACACTATGGTGCAAATATAAGTGATGTATTCCCTGTACTCACTCACTTTGCTAATATATGGATACTCCAGTGAATGGTTTGCCACCCATGTATTTGTCTTATTAAAATAACTTTATTCTATCAACATAGTTATAATAAAATTACCAAGTTATTTGTAGTTTGCTATTATGGGCAGTGTTTCCTACTGTAAAAATATATACACACATGTATAAACTCGCATACACGTGTACACACACAAAGGTAATAAGTGATTTTTATATTATATGTTGCCAGCAACAGGTTAACTCAATATATTTATTTTGTTTCTCTTCATTTGACAGATAGGAAACACGGGAAAGGAGGGCTTCAGGGTCTTCTGAGTAAATAGGACAAAGCAAAACACTGTGGAGCACCAGATGTAAAGGACAGTGATGACAAGGACATATATAGATATAGATATAGATATATAGGTATATATACACACGGGGGAGAAGGTGATAGCTTTCAATGTGTTCAACAGTTTCCAAATGTTTTGAAAGGATATTTTGTACAAGATGGAGTAGATTGCTGTTTCACAACTAGTGAAAGATGCAGGTAGGCTCTTTCC
>NW_006769699.1:541560-578244 GCF_000442215.2 Lipotes vexillifer | reverse complement strand
TCTTTCCCTGATTTTCTCCTGGAAAATCCCTACTCATATTTTGGACACAGTTAATCTGAGTGATTGTAGTAAACAAGTGAAAACTTTCTACTTCCTAATATACCTGTTCCTGGGAGGTGATGATAGTAATACAGATCTGATAACAGAAAATAGAAAAATAAGAAGGGGGATTCTATCTTTTATCAAGGATTGGTCATTAGAATGTTCTAAGTAAAATTTTCCTACATACCCAAACTAGTCATTATGTTTATTAAAAAATGTTTTTATGTGTTACTTTAAGAACAAAGATCACTAAGGGTGGATACTGTCTTTCATTGTTGAATTTTCAGTGCCTACTAAGTGCATGGTACATAGTAGGAGCACAAATGTTTTTTGAGTAAATGTATTGAATAAAGGGGGGGTACCACCTAGTACCCCACCTTCACTTGGTACTATTCCCAAATGACTGTTCCCAGAGCTGCAAAAGTCAGCTTGTTAGTATCTGACCTCAGCTGTTGAGGAATTATTGTCTCTTTACTTCCTTCCTATTTTTCTTTCACCTTTATCCCATCAGTCCCCCTTTAACACAAAGTCTCGGTGACACTTTTTAAATTTAGAAATCTTATTTAACACAGTTGCTAAGTGTGTAAGCTGGAACACTAATAACAAAAACACAGTAATCCTGGACCTTAGTAGGAATTTGTAAAATAAACTGGTACACTGGTAAAGTTAGATGAGAGGTTTAAAAAAAAAAATCTAACTTCACTCTAAAGGTCCCAGGAAATCATACTTACAGTAGTCTAAAATGAAGGGAATTTGATTGCATTAAAGTAGGTATTGTCAGAAATCCAATTTTTGGAGTAGATTTTCAGGCTTTGTGAGAGATTGCATGAAGGTAGTTTGTCAGTCAAGAGGGTAAAGGCGATTAAAAAATCTCTTTAATGGTTCTAAAACCTTTAGGAAATAGGCGATCTAGGATTTTAGAGAACTAATTGGGATACTGAACAATAGGGCTGTAAAGGTGGAAGTCCAGGAAACTACCTGGTTGGAGTATTAATGTTCTAGACTGTCCTAGAAATCACTTCTCTATAGAAACTGTTGCTCCAGAGATGACCTGTAATTAACGTGATTTTGAGCTGTCTTTTCTTAGCTGCTCCGTAACTTAAGACCTTGATCACAGACACCACTTAGCTGAATAGGCCCATTTTCTTCCTGATTGCTCTCCAGTTAGTCTATACTCAAAATACGTGATTCGTAGATCCAGTTAATAAAAAGTGAATTTAATTGTGATGGTCCCTGCTTTCAAAATTTAACAGATAATTTTTCATCTCTGGTGTAGAACTGCAATAGAAGTATTTGTGTATGAATGCTAAATGCGTTAAGTCTAGAAATATATTTCCTGTTGTTTATTCATTCTCTTAGCAGACATTTGTTGAGTCACTTCCAAGAGCCAGTCACTAAACTAATTGTTGGGAAGGGAGCAATATAGCCTGTAATCTCATTTCCTTTAGATAGTGATTCAGATGTCACCTGCTAGAGAGGACTTCCCTGACCATTTCCTAAAAATAGTATCACATCCCTGCCTCTCCCTCTCCCTTCCCTTCTCACTCTGCTTATTATTCTCTGTCACACTTTTCACCATCTCTCATGCTTTTTTCTCATTGAACATTTTTTTGCCTCAGTTGGATTGTCGAGCAGTAGCCTTATTTTTATTTTTTTTTAATTAAAAAAATAATTTGTATGTATGTATTTATGGCCACGCGGTATGCAGGATCTTAGTCCCCGACCAGGGATTGAACCCGTGCCCCCTCCAGTGGGAGCGTGGAGCCCTAACCCCTGGACCACCAGGAAATTCCCAACTTTATTTTATTACTTTTTTTTTCTTTAAACCCAGAACAGTTCCTGGCCTATATACATTTAATGAATCTTTATATAGGATGGTGGAAGATGAAGGTGTAAAATAATTACATAAGTGCAGAAACAGAGGTCTGCACAACTGTGGCAGGATCACAGCATGGCAAGTCATCTGACCACCAGGGAAGGGTTTCTCAGATGGGGTGTGCTTTGTGCTGAATAGGATTTTATCAGGACAAAGGAAAAAACAGCATTCGAGAACAGATTTGGGAGGTATTTAGAAGTTGTATTTGCCCAGATTTGGTAGTAGGACATAGGGTAGATTGTATGTCACCAGTTAAAGATGACTTGTGGAGGATTATGCTTGGCTTTTCTGTCATGAATGAGTGGATGAATGGAAGTACCATTGACTGAGGGATACGGAAGTGAAACACACCCACCTCATTGCCGTGGGGAAATGAGTTCAGTTTGGGATAAGTTACATTTCTGATGCTGGTAGAATGTTGAGTACCTAGTTGAAAATTTGGGTATGGAGCTCATAGGGAGAGGTAGGGTTGAAAATAAATTTGGAAGTCATCATTATATATGCTATAACTAAGCCCTAGGCATCAATAAAATCATACACGGAGAGCATGAAGACACACAGCGTAAAGACAGAACCCTAGGAAAGACAACATCTAAGAGCTGGTCAGAGAAAGGAGAATCAGAAAGGAAATCTGAAAATAAGTTTTGGAAGGTATAAGGACAGCCAGGAGGAGTTGATGGCTTGCTAATTAAAAGGTGATCATTTCTAGGGGAGGGTGGATAACTTGCATTTGTCCTAGAGAATTCATTAGGGTGGAGACTAAAAAGATACTGTTGGGGGAGTTCCCTGGTGGTCCAGTGGTTAAGACCCTGCGCTCCCAATGCAGGGGTCCTGGATTCGATCCGTGCTCTGGGAACTGGATCCCGCATGCTACAACTAAGACCCGGCGCGGCCAAATAAATAAATAAATATTAAAAAAAAAAAAAAAAAGATACTGTTGGACCTGACCTGACAAGTAGCAAATTGGTAAAGTTACCAAGAATAGTTTCAGTGTGGTGGGCAGAGTGGATCCAGTGCGTCAGTGGGCTGTGACATAAATTAGAATGGAACGGTGGGGAGTGGGGGAATGCATGCTGTCCCCCAGGGGGTACTTGTCAATGTCTGAGAAACCCTGAATTAGAAGTAAAGAAATGAGAGTAGGTGAGTATAGAGTATTCTTCAAAAAGTATGGAAATGAAAGGATGGGGAATGAGAGGTGAAAGCTGTGTGGCAGGGTAGGGAGAAGTTTTGTTGTTCTCTTAAGTTTGGGAAGCTTTTGTGTCTTGTGAGATCTGGAGAGAAGAAGAGAGATTGGTTTTACACTTGAGAAGAGACCATTTGGGGAACAAGGTCCTGAAGGAAGCTGGCAACTAAATCCTCACCTGAGAAAGAACAAAGGGAAGTAAGGATAGACAAAGATTTCAAAAAGAAAAAAATGAGGATTCAGCAGTTGAAAGACAGTAAAGTAAGAAATAAGGTTATGCAAATAGTGTGAGCAAATCAAGATGGCAGAACAAGCCCAAGAAGGGTATTAGAAGGTTGAAACTGCAGCCTTGAGGGAACAGGGATTAAAATACAAGCAAGAGACTTTAGTGAGTAATGTCAAGCACTTAGCTGAACTTGGAAACTCTAATAAGTCAGTGGGTCATGCAGTTTTACTCAGTTGACATTGCAGGCCAAGAACAAGAGCAGAGGGAGGGTCTGGTTGGAATTGTCCATAGCTGGACATTGGCAAGTGGAATGCTTTGAGAGGTCAAGGGGGAAAGGAAGTTGAGGCTGTTGGTGAATTTGGTTGTAATATTGATCTGTGGGTAAACTTAACAAGAAAGAGTGATTTCTGGGGGAGACTGAGTCTTGAAGACAGAGAGGACTAAAGGGTTTGAAGAAGGATGAGAGGCAGGTTTAATCAGTTATGGGGTCGGGCAGTGGTAAGGTCAGAGGTAGGGTCAGACATGGAAAGATAGTTGCCCGTGGTTAGCACACTGCAACACATTTTTCCGGGTTGGCAGAGAACTTAAAGTCTAGAACAACTGGAATAATGGCTCTGAATCCACACGTGATACATACTTAGTGAAATTCCTGAAACTTTCAGAGAGAGAAAAAAAACGATGCTGCATAAACTTCAAATACTCCAGAAGACGGATCCCAGGACTGTTTTGTTCGTTGTAGAGTGGTCGGCTCCTGGCACGTTGTCCAAGCTCACTAAATATTTGTTGAATGAATAACATCCTCCAGAGTCTTTCTTGCCTAGGTGGGTTATAACGCCAGAAAATTTTGGTTCACGTCTGACACCTAGTGGTATTGTACTCAAATTACTATTAAGTGGCAGCATTTTCCTTCTATTTCAGGGAAATCCTATAGATCAGTTGCAGTGCAATAATAGCTTTGTTCCTGAAGCATGTCTACAAGTTGGTTTCGGGCAGTCTTGCTATTGGCATTTACTAGGACTTTAATTTGAATCAATCAGCAGTAATATTTCTAGAGCATCCACTATATGCCAGACACTGTTCTGTGTGCCAGAGATTTTCATGTAGTGTATGTTCTCTTGTATATGTGACCTCACTGAATTTGAATAGATAGGCAGAGCATTCCACTAGGAGTGGGAAACTTGTTCCAGAACTTAATTTTAGGATTCTGTTGTGGTTTTACATGTGAGACCTTTTCTAAATTTATTTCATAGCTTTTGGTGCTACTGTTCCTATGTCATGAAATGCTGCTTTTCATTAACGTTAGGTAGACTTTTAGGAAGGTAGAAGAAAGTAGAAGGAAGGCTTGGGCTTGTTGTCAGTTTATATGATCCAGATTGTGCAAAATACTGCATAACATGGAGAACTGAACAGATTTTGTTTTCTTTCCTTTAAGAAGAAGTAAAGTTCTGATTTGTTAGTAATGCATATACTGAGCTATTTGAAGTGTTTGTGAATGAATTGACATGATACCTGGGATTTACACTAAAACGCTTTAGGAAAAAAATGTGAGTGTAAATGAAACAAGATGACAGATATTTAATAATTATTTACATTATGTTCATGGGGGAGTTATTCTACTTTTTTTTCTCTATTTCTGTATATGCCGGGCATTTACCACACTAAAAAGTAAACCAAAAAAATTAGACAGGTGTAGGCTGAAAGAAAGTTTGTCATGATTAAGTTAGAACATGATCTGCTTTTTAATATTTAGCAGATTTTCTTAACTTCACTTTGTTCCATTTGATGTTACTTGAAGAAGAGGTTGAGTAGTGAGTGTGTGTTTGCTTATAATGGATGAAATGTGATTGAGACCTGACAGGTGACATTCTACTGACATTGTCTAGAGACTATTGGAATTGGTTTGGAGCTCATAAGAATTGTTGGAGCTACAGATTGGAGGCTTGGGAGGTATACTTTCAAAGTACTAGCCATCACTCTGGAAATGAGAGCATCGTAAGTGGAAATTTGGGACCACCTAGGTTTAAAAAGCTGGAATGCATTTTTTTTTTTCCTTAGTGCTTCTGCCCTTACCAAAGGGGAAAAGGGACCCAATAATCTGCCATGGCAGTCTTCTTAAATAGGATTGTACTTAATTTTCATATAGGATGTATCAGTATTTATCATATGATACGTACGCGTTTTTGATGTGAGACAATGTCTCTCTTAGGCTCTTAAGATAGTTTTGTATGCCGTTAGCAAACCAAACCCCTAAAATAAAAATTAGAAGCCTGTTTTCTTTTCTTTTCTTTCTTTTTTTAGAAGCCTGTTTTCAACAATGAAAAAAAAAAACAGCTATGAAATATTTCAGGCAAACAGAAAATAAAGGGAAGAAATGTGACTTCCAAGTGCTGGCCACCTGTCCTTGTCATCTTAGCATTTTAACACCCCCCTCCTCCATTTCTCTCTCTCTTTCTCTCTCACTAAGACATAAATGATTATAAATATGGTTAAGGCCCTTCCATACCACTCCTTTTCTATTCTCTTCACCCAGAGGTAACTACTAGCCTGAATTTGCTATTTATCACTCCCTCTGTTTGTTTTTTGCCTTAATAGATCCATAATTCCTAACTTTTGCTCAATAAATGCTTCTCCATGCCCTGTTTTTTTCTGTGTCAATCTGTGACCCAGCAAAGAGAAACAAAGATCATTTTTTATTATTCAGATTTAACTTTGATATCTGTCTGTCTCAGTCTACATTGTGGTTTCAGTTATTTTGGGTCTGAAAAATAGATATTAATTTCAATAAGCTATTTAATTGATTTTCTTTAAATAATGAATGCCTGGAGCTTTAATACTCCATTATGGGGCTTCCCTGGTGGCACAGAGGTTGAGAGTCTGCCTGCCGATGCAGGGGACATGGGTTCGTGCCCCGGTCCGGGAGGATCCCACGTGCCGCGGAGCGGCTGGGCCCGTGAGCCATGGCCGCTGAGCCTGCGCGTCCGGAGCCTGTGCTCCGCAACGGGAGAGGCCACAACAGTGAGAGGCCCGCGTACCGTAAAAACATAAACAAAAATACTCCATTATGTGACCTCTATAGCTTTCCGCCTTTGTGGAGAGCACACGTCTTCCAAGGCTTATCTAACTTTGACTTTCATATGAAGCACAGTTTAATTTCAACAGCCTTTTCTAGTGTAGAGATAGATAGAGGGTTTCTTTGTTTTTGTCTTTTTTCTTCTTTTTACAACAAAGAAATCAGTAAAAAGAATACTTAAAAAAACTCATTATAAAAACAGAGATTTGGTTCCATTAAAAAAAATTGTTCGGTAGCATCTATGAGAACTGTGAGAGAGAAGGAAAAATTTTTTTAAATCTCAATCTGAGTGAAAGCCATTATTTTCTGCTGCTTTGCTTTTGGTGAAAATGTAAGATGGTATTTCTCTGTTTAAAGTATAATTTTTTTTTAACTCTGATAAATACATTTCTCTTGTCCCTAGAACTAACTATAGGATTCCCTGAT
This sequence comes from Lipotes vexillifer, assembly GCF_000442215.2. Classification (NCBI taxonomy): domain Eukaryota; kingdom Metazoa; phylum Chordata; class Mammalia; order Artiodactyla; family Lipotidae; genus Lipotes; species Lipotes vexillifer. The sequence continues at coordinate 571,421 of NW_006769699.1, read as the reverse complement.
CTATACCTATTATTTCTCTGTGTATGTTCATTCTCTGTGTCTCGTTTCTAACTGGTGTAGTTCTAAGAATATTACTTCTGAAAATAATCTATTTGCTTTCGGCTGCTTGCTTTGTATACTTCATATTTCAAAGTTTGAAACAATTTAAATGTTGCAAGTGATTTGGATTTTAGCATTCTCCAAAGAAGAGGGTCATTAGAGCGCTCTGGCTTTTAGACGCCAGTCTCTTTGAAGACAGATGAGTGGTTTGTGTCAGTTACTGGAAATTTGTTAGTATAGAGTCTCTTACTTCTTCCTTCTTTTCTTTGGTGTTCTTCGGTTTGTACTCTTCAACTCCCCCCAATATGCCAGTTGAGTCTGTATTGTTACTCTTTGGACCAGTATTTAATCAAGCGCAAGCAGTGTGACAAGCGCCATGTCCCCTGGCCTCATTCATCCCTGATCTCTATGTAAACTTTCTAAAGCTTTATCATCAGATTAGCATAGTAGTAACATTGATTAAATACCTACTTGTGTTAGGCATCATATAAGTATTTCAATGGATTCTCTCTCCTAATCCTCACAATAGCCCTGCCAGGTACAAATAAATTGTCATCACCCTCATTTTTCAGATGAGTTAACTGGGGTACAAATAAATCATTTGTCTAACATCACTTGGGGATAGGGTTGCCAAATAAACTACAGGATGCCCAGTTAAATTTGAATTTCTCATAGACAGTCATTTTTGCAAAATCCAGTAACCCTACTTGGAAAGTAAGTGGTAGAGCTGGGATTTTTAACCAGGTAATCTGGTCGTAGGGCTCAAGCTGTTAACCACTGCCTTATACTAGGTATGGAGAATAAAAATCATATCCACCTGGATGTTCATCCAGTATTTGGATGGCAGCTACTACCTATATATTATTATTTCTTTTAGTTGAGTTATTTTTCCCCAGCTGATTATGTTTACTGTAATGTAAAAGTATGTGCATTCTCTCTGATTTCAAAGTGTAACATTCAACTTCAGGCAAATTCATGTATGCTTTTTATAGCTTCTTATTTAAGTCTTTATGTTAAATAGCATAAAGTGGGACTTTTTCAGTACCCGCTCATTTTAGCCATTCTCATTCATGTAAGGTCACTGTCTTCTTCCTTTTCTCAAATACAGAACGATTTAATTACATGTGTGTGCTAGAAAGACACATTTCCCTTTTCTTTTGATAAGGTCAAGGGAATAATACTTGAATAAGGTCTTTAGCAGTTATTTGAAACACATCCTATGTGTTCTCAAAAAATTGAGAAATTATAAAATACGCATGTAGAATTGAAAGAGGCTTTTTACTAAGAATTGCCAGGGAAGCCACCTGGCTCTGCCAAATGATCCTACAGGGAAGCAAGGAATACTTTTTCCTGATTAATTACACTTCGGGGTCGGACTTTTTGTTTTGCATATCTAGAAACCGACTTTAAAAAACTAAAGACGTAAGAGATTGAATAACACACACTTTAAATTTGATGCTTGTGATTTCCAGTTCCAGTGGAATTGCAGAGAGCATTTATTACAGAGATGACACTCTTAAAATTATTGAACCACGTGTTTAACACAAGACTTAGAGTCAAGGAATATAGAAATTGAAGAGAGGGATATTTCTTAGTTAAACCTGCCTGTGATTAAAGGACGCCTATGGAAAATTTTTCTGTTGTCCAGAAGGGATTGGTTAAAAATCTACAGTAGTAATAGCAAGTCAGAATTTTGGAGACAGTCCAGAAAGGAAAGTGAACAAGAAGAATCAAAGTACAGCTCTCAGCAGATGTGGTAGTGCTTGCTGTAAGACTGGCCCTTCTTTTAGTCTATTCCATCTTCATGTATCTTCAGGCATAGTGTATTGAAGGATTTGTCAATTTGTGGCAAAGTCTCTCTGATTTTATAATGGTAGTCATTGCAAAGTTATATTTCCTTTATAGAAATCAAAACCAAGTTATTTTGGACTAAAATTTATTCCGTGTGAGTGAAAGTGCCTATCAGAACTTTCAGAAGTCACTACATTGCTACCCAGCCAGCTTTTTTATTATTTTGTAGAATTCATTAATGCTCATTTACATTTTGTATTTTTATTTTATTTTATTTTATTTATTTATTTATTTTGCGGTACGCGGGCCTCTCACTGCTGTGGCCTCTCCCATTGCGGAGCACAGGCTCCGGACGCACAGGCTCAGCAGCCATGGCTCACGGGCCCAGCCGCCCCGCAGCATGTGGGATCTTCCAGACCGGGGCACGAACCCGCGTCCCCTGCATCGGCAGGCGGACTCTCAACCACTGCACCACTAGGGAAGCCCTACATTTTGTATTTTTAAATATAAGTATGGTATAATCACCTTTGGGACATAGTGGACTAGAAGACATTAATTTAAAAAAAAAAATGCATCCTCGGGACTTCCCTGGTGGCTCAGTGGTTGAGAGTCCGCCTGCTGATGCAGGGGACACGGGTTCGTGCCCCGGTCCGGGAAGATCCCACATGCTGCGGAGTGGCTGGGCCCGTGAGCCATGGCTGCTGAGCCTGCGCGTCCGGAGCCTGTGCTCCGCAATCACAGAACCTGTCATCCACTACTTAAAGTTACATGTTTATTTGCTTTCATGCTGGTTGGCTGTCTCTTCCACTAAAATGAAGAGCAGGGATTTTCGTCACGTTCACTGATGCTCACAGCACCCAGAACAATGCGTGGCACAGAACAGGCATTCTATAAAGCATTATTCAATAAATGAACAAATTTATTTAATTCTTACATCAAGCTTTCAAGAAAGTCATTATGATTTTAATACTGTCACTATACTGAGGAGGAAACAGACTAAGTAACTTACAAAGAGGCAGAGTAGGGATTTGAATCCAGATCCAAATCCAAACATGGTGTTCCCTCCTGCTTCAAATGTAACCGAACTACTTATTCAGTTGTCAAGTTTTACCAAATACAAGTAGACAGTCTACTTACAACTAGTTTGAAAGGGAAAAGAAGGTTTCTTTCAATATAAGTCACTTAAAATGCAAATACTTAATGCCAATCCAGCTGGTAATCAGGCTAGGTCCTTATGCAGCCAACTCAACATTTACAACAGTTGGTATTTAAGGAAAACCATCTATTTTTTCTAGGCTAGAGATCTGAAGGTTTAATAAGTTTTGCTGTGCCAAGCCACTGCTTTCATGGAAAGATTTATATAATTAAAGAGAGGACGAATTTTTGTTTTTTTTAATTCGGTACGCGGGCCTCTCACTGCTGTGGCCTCTCCCATTGCGGAGCACAGGCTCCGGACGCACAGGCTCAGCAGCCATGGCTCACGGGCCCAGCCGCCCCGCAGCATGTGGGATCTTCCAGACCGGGGCACGAACCCGCGTCCCCTGCATCGGCAGGCGGACTCTCAACCACTGCACCACTAGGGAAGCCCTACATTTTGTATTTTTAAATATAAGTATGGTATAATCACCTTTGGGACATAGTGGACTAGAAGACATTAATTTAAAAAAAAAAATGCATCCTCGGGACTTCCCTGGTGGCTCAGTGGTTGAGAGTCCGCCTGCTGATGCAGGGGACACGGGTTCGTGCCCCGGTCCGGGAAGATCCCACATGCTGCGGAGTGGCTGGGCCCGTGAGCCATGGCTGCTGAGCCTGCGCGTCCGGAGCCTGTGCTCCGCAATGGGAGAGGCCACAGCAGTGAGAGGCCCGCGTACCGAATTAAAAAAAACAAAAATTCGTCCTCTCTTTAATTATATAAATCTTTCCATGAAAGCAGTGGCTTGGCACAGCAAAACTTATTAAACCTTCAGATCTCTAGCCTAGAAAAAATAGATGGTTTTCCTTAAATACCAACTGTTGTAAATGTTGAGTTGGCTGCATAAGGACCTAGCCTGATTACCAGCTGGATTGGCATTAAGTATTTGCATTTTAAGTGACTTATATTGAAAGAAACCTTCTTTTCCCTTTCAAACTAGTTGTAAGTAGACTGTCTACTTGTATTTGGTAAAACTTGACAACTGAATAAGTAGTTCGGTTACATTTGAAGCAGGAGGGAACACCATGTTTGGATTTGGATCTGGATTCAAATCCCTACTCTGCCTCTTTGTAAGTTACTTAGTCTGTTTCCTCCTCAGTATAGTGACAGTATTAAAATCATAATGACTTTCTTGAAAGCTTGATGTAAGAATTAAATAAATTTGTTCATTTATTGAATAATGCTTTATAGAATGCCTGTTCTGTGCCACGCATTGTTCTGGGTGCTGTGAGCATCAGTGAACGTGACGAAAATCCCTGCTCTTCATTTTAGTGGAAGAGACAGCCAACCAGCATGAAAGCAAATAAACATGTAACTTTAAGTAGTGGATGACAGGTTCTGTGAAGAAAAATAAAACCTGGCACATACAGAAAGTTTTCCCAAACTTTGTATTGTAATTTTCAAAGTACAGCAAATAGACCTTGTCCATCTGGATTCAACAATTAACTTAATGTTGAATATATATTTGCTTTATCTGTCCGTCCATACATGTGTCTGGGTGTTTGGATATCTTGGCTTATATTTTTCTCTCAATCCATTTGAAAATTAAGTTGCAGATATCATTATCATAATACTGGAAATGTAATAATATAATAATAAAATATAAGATTACAATCAGTCCCTAAGTATTTCGGCAAACATCTCTTAAGAATGAGGACATTCTTCCTTACAGTAGGGATTTAACTAGCATTAGTTCTCTGTTTCCTCCAAAACCTCATGGAGAAGGCAGTCAGGGCTGTCTGTCATAGCCAATCAGAAGTGGCCAAAGGATTTATAATATTTTCACGTCTTCTGAACTTAGAGAGCTGTATAGAGTTTCCTTGGGAAGAGATCTGATATATATTTATATTTTTGAAAATTGGATGATAGATACTTTGCAGGTATATTTTTATAACCTTGCAAATTTTTCATTCTTGAAAACGTAAGAATATGAGACTAGTCTTCATCTAAGCACCATGGAGAGTGGAAGTACACATTTACCGAGGAATTACTCCAATTACAAGCTATGCTGAGCGCTTTTACATGTTATCTTATTGAGTCTTCATAGAAACCCTTCAAGAATGCAAAAACATGTCTCTGTACTGTGAAAGAAAAAGTAATCATTTCTTTTAAGTAAAAACGTTTATTTACCTGCAACTGGCCTATCCAGTGGCAAAGCAAGGATTTGGATCCCTATCTCCTGGTGTCTAAAACATAAGCAGTTTTCCTCTGTGCCCTGTTGCATTTTAAGGAGAGTTAGCCATTCACTACTTTTAGAGGATTTCTTTCAGAGTAAATAGCTAAATATGTGAGGGGAGTTGCTGATAGATGTTCCTTTATTGGTTTCTACTTCTTTTGAGCCACCTTTGTGATACACCTGGATAAAAATTCGGTTTTATATGACAATAATTATGGATTCTTTATATTTGACAGTCATATTCTGCCCAGCGCCACAGTCTAACAAGTATGATTAAAGTACTCCATACATATATATGCCTTATTTTCTGAGTTATATTCTTCTTTAAGGGTCAGGTCTGCGTCTTCTGGTTCACTGATTTTCCATCTTGAGTATGCATCACGGTCACAAGAGGGTTTCTGATTCAGCAGATCTGGGGTGGGGGGTCCATGAATTTGCATTTCCAGCACATTCCTTGGTTGTGTTAATGCTGCTGGTCTGGGGATCACACTCTGAGAACCACTGTCTACCTGTTTGTCCCCTCTCGGTACTTACCTTGGTGCTTGTCACTTAGTTTAAATGTCCTCTCACCTGTGACTCTTTCTTTGGCTTCTATGTATTGAAACTGTCAGTTGTTCTCCAATGTTAGTGTGTAGAAGGATCATCTGGGAAACTTCTTGACAAACCAGATTTCTGATTGAACCCCAAAACATTGATTTTTGTCAAACCCCTGAGCTGTTAATGCAGACGATCCATGGGTAGCAGTTTGTGAAGTACTGACTTTCACATTTGATCACGAGCTCCTCATTGCCATGACTCTATGTTGTATCTGTCTCTGTTTTTCTTTTTGCTGTATGCGGGCCTCTCACTGTTGTGGCCTCTCCCGCTGCGGAGCACAGGCTCCGGACGCGCAGGCTCAGCGGCCATGGCTCACAGGCCCAGCCGCTCCGCGGCATGTGGGATCTTCCCGGACCGGGGCACGAACCCGCGTCCCCCTCATCAGCAGGCGGACTCTCAACCACTGCGCCACCAGGGAAGCCCCTGTCTCTGTTTTTTAATACTGTAGTACCATTCTTTGTTCATATATCTTTCTCCCTCCAGAGTCCCTGAAGGGAAAGAACTGTCTTATTTAGGATTATGACTGAGTGCTTAACACCATGCAGTGTTAAAAAGCAGTAGAGTTGAATACTGCCTGTGTGTGACCTTAAGAGAATTTACTTAGTCTCTCTGAGCCTTGGTGTCCTCTTTTATTCAATGGTGGTAGAAATACTTACTTGTTATGGAAATTAGCTCTCAGGTATGTGTAATATTTAGTGTGATAATTTACATACAGAATGTTCCCAGTAAATGGAAATCATTGCTATTGTGGTGGTTGTGTTATGGAAGAAGAAAAATAAATGTTTGAGTTCTTGGAACCCTCTTAATGATGACTTTAGCATCCAGATTTAAGATATGTGTTTTAGGGCTTCCCTGATGGCGCAGTGGTTGAGAATCTGCTTGCCAATGCAGGGGATACAGGTTCGAGCCCTGGTCTGGGAAGATCCCACATGCCACGGAGCAACTGGGCCCGTGAGCCACAACTACTGAGCCTGCGCGTCTGGAGCCTGTGCTCCAACACAGCCAAAAAATAAATAAATAAATTTATAAAAAAAAAAAAAAAACGGAGGTCTGTCGAAAGTGATTCCCCCTCACAACCACAAAATAATAACAATAATAGTAATGGCAACAACAACAATAATAAAAAAAAAAAAGATATGTGTTTTAACATTTCGTTGAAAAAATCTTTGCTTCACTGTCTCAATTAAACATCATTTTTTATTTTGCTATTTTAAGAAAATATTGTGAGGTAAAATTATGCCTTGGATCTTTTCTTTCCCACAGGAAAACAAAGAAACCGCTTGGAACCCATGGATACCATCTTTGTCAAACAGGTTAAAGAGGGAGGACCTGCTTTTGAAGCTGGATTGTGCACAGGTGCTTGCTATTCTTACTTAAACCTACCTTTTAATTTCTACTTCATTTCTTCCATATTTCATTTTCCATATTTTTCCTTCTGTCTCCTACTGTCTCCTACCAGATTTCTGATTGAACCCCAAAACATTGATTTTTTTTCTTCATATCAGTTATTACTGTTTTTGAGACCTAGTTAGTTATATGTTTTTTGATACCCAAATGGATGGGTGGGCAGAAATAACGTAATTGATATATTTTGGACGCTTTTAGTTACCACTCAGATAATGGACCCTCAGAGGCCGTCTTAACCTATTTTGTGTACATTTAATTTTGACAAAGGTTAATAAAATAGCAAATGAAGGAGATATTCGTTGAAGTAAATGAAATAATCTTGGAGCTCCAAGTCCTGGAAGAGCCTGACCTGCTAGAGGTGAATGAATTCGTCCACCACAAAGAGTAGTTTAAGTCTCCAGTGCAATGCAAGCCCAGCTTCATCTGCAGCTGTCGGTGGATGTGGTCTGGTAGCTGTTTGTTCTGAAATATTTTGTGACTTGAGATTTTAATTAAAAAAACTAAGTAGGATTTAGTTTAGATTAATGCACACACTAAAATAGTTACCCTTTTCTCTTGTTTCTAAACATGAAATAATTAAAAATGGGAATTAGTTAAAGACTATCTTTTACTGCCTTTTGAATAAAATGTTATCTTTGCAGCTACAAATATAAATAGTGGGTGTCACTGGTAAGATTTATTAGGATGCATTGTTAACTTGTTAATTATCTTTTTTGTCATAGTTAAAGTAAGCCTAATTTCAATATCATTAGTATGTATAATATGTACATCAGTGAACATATAGGATTCTATTACCTAGAATGTATCATCTCTCATATTCTAAGCTTTCCAAGGTTGGGAAGATGAAGTTGAGGGACTGTGCAAAGCCCACAAAAAATACGTTTTTTCCCGTTTTCCTCTCTCCTCTGTCCTTTCTCTCATTATTTTCCTTTCTGCTCCACTGAATTTTTCTGAGTAACCAAACAACCTTTTCCCCATTAAAATGAAGAACAAGTTAATAGATATAAAGTCAAAACCATGTCCATACCCATGTTTAAGTTCTGCAATGCAGCACTAATCCATAAACTAAATAGACTGAGAGAATACAACAAAGAAAATCAGTTGGACTAAAATTAGAGACCACTGAGATAACAAAAATAATTGTCTAAGGCTGTTAAACAGTGTTTCTCTATTAGAAATGACAGGGTAAATGGAGGAATAAATAGTAGTTTTACAACTCAGAAGACAAACGATAGGGGCATAAATAGTATAATTTTGGTCACTTGGTGATTATACTTTTTGAGGTTTCTAAATTCATCGATGGCTGGACTCTTATTTAAAATATAGTTATATTTCATAAGTAGCTAGATATATTAAAATTTAGGTTCATTTTTGTAAAAAGACACTTTAAAAAACGAGCAAGGATATATTAAAAATAAGTATATTACTCAAGAAATATTTCAGAAGTACTCACAAGTGACTTTTTAAAGGAATTCCTCATGTGTTATTTAATTTCTCTTTGAAGGTGATCGAATTATAAAAGTCAATGGAGAAAGTGTTATTGGAAAGACCTATTCCCAAGTAATTGCTTTAATCCAGAACAGGTAAGAGTCTTGAAATAGGATTAATTTTGGCCAGAGATGGGTTTTATAAATCACTGAAGCTAGTAGATTTAATGCAGTATTGTATTCCTATAAGAAATTGATGTGATGTGGAAATCTGAAACTTTCCCTTAAAGTGGAAAATGCATTTGAAAGTTGCCAAGAACAAACTATCTGAGGATGGCGTATTTGGTGGCTTTGTTTTGGCAAGTTTATCAGATTTGTAATTAAAATCCTTTAGCGCCTGAGAGGCATACGTTTTAGATTTACCATTAAGTTTCCTACTTTTATTTGAAGTGATAATCAAATTTCTAATTTGTTTATAATAAATATATATGTAAATGCATATATAATTTATTTTGAAACCACTAAGGATAACTTATCTTAAATAGCTTACTGAATGATATTCTTGGCTCAAATTCATTTGTTTTAACAAAGACAGCAAGAAATTGTCTTTTAATCCGTTTGTTTGCCTACATTCTACAGAATAGGATTTTGAGTTCTAAAGGTAAATAAATATTTATAGAGCGACTGACTGCAAAGATAATTTAGTCCTACTCTTTCTCTCTATCACACGCCTAGAATTTTTTTTTAAAATTACAAATAAGGAAATCGAAAGCGAAAGAGGTTGCTGTGTTAAATTTCTGTCAAGAATAAGCCATGACTCTGGGATCCGATTTCCAGGGCATCACCACAAGAGGTTCTTCCCAAATTCAAATACAGTAACTTTTGGATGATCTGTTGCTTTATATTAGCCATACTCACCTGTCTGTAATTAAATTGAGGTTCATTATTTTCTGAAGAATTCTATCAAGCTCTTCTAACCATGTCTAAAGCTGTTCATGCTATAATCTAACTTATGTACACGAATGCCCTAATATGTTGTCATTTTTACAGTTAGGTGATGTGATCATGATTTATTGATCTCAGAGTATTCTCCTTACTGTTGGATTCTAGGTGTTCCTGACAGTGAGCCCTATTTGATCTTAAATATTGAGGAGACCTGGGCACTGGTGAAGAATTGAAAGCCTCCCCAGAGGCAGTGGGGAGATCCACCCAAATTTTCTTTTACTGCAAATAATTTAGATCATGATAAATATACCAGTATGTTTTGTCAGCCTGTAATTTAAGGGTTTTTTAGTGTATTTGTTAACATGTCTTCTTTAAAAGTACTATTTTTCCAAACAACCATAACTTAATCTTTGTTTTCCTCAAAATCCACATTAATTTTTTTGTTTGTTTGTTTTTTTTGTTACTGGTGCAGTTCATCTTTCAGAATAATAATTACACTTTGGAATGACAGTCTTAATTTTTCAACCAATAAAGCAATTTGAAAAATAAATACTGTTTTTTCATGATCTTATTTTTCTTTTAAAAAATTGTGTTCCTTTTGTCTGCAGTTGGTAGCAAATGGATTAATGCAGCACAAAGCCATTGAGATTCTGCAGTGTATTAATGTAAAAATGTATCCTTGCAGAAGAATTTATCTAAGCATCAGTATGTATTTTCTACCAACTCTAAATGTTGAAATACAAGTACCTACATATTTTCTTCGTAGAATTTATTTGAACCTGTGGTTCTAATTGTTTTACTATTCTCTCAGCATTTATGAACCTAAAAATAAGGGTTCAAATAGAGACACCAGTAAATTATTAGATTTGGGGTTTTTTGTTTTTGTTGTTGTTTGTTTCTTAATCTCTTGATTGTATTGGGGGAAAATCTATCTGATATTGTTAGGGTAGATACTGAAGCACTTGCTGGGGGATAGCAGTGTTCTCCTTGCCGTATCTAAGTGTTAATTCCAGATCACAGGACTCGGTATAATTTATCCCTTTGAACTGTTTTAAACCTAGAGAAACTTCTCTATTATTTTTAACAGGACACTTACAGTACCAAAAGAAAATGAGACTTTGAGCTATTCCTGTAAAGGCTCTAAAATTAAATCACGGAGAAGAAAATAAATTGTTGAGATGCTATATGGTTTTTAAAAAATAAGGAGTCATTTTGATGGTTGTGATGGTGAACTCTGATTTCCTTCCCCTTTGAGGCCAAGAGGGAATATTTCAAAATTAGGATGTTTAATATTGCTTAAAATGTTAAATTTGAGGGTTCTCTGATTATTTTTATGTTAATGTATTTTCAACTTGATAAACAGAGAATTGGTGGTAAAAATTTGTAATTTGTTCTGTGACCTGAAAGAAAATGATACACAATTATATATTGATGAGTTTTGTTCCAGGAGTATTCAATATAAGTAATATACTTCATGTTTCTAAATTAGAAACATGTTATAAAGAACACATGACTGATTATGAATAGCTCAAACATACGGCAGGGTGCCCTCTTTTGTACATAATTAGCCTATATATATATAAATGACTTCTTTTCATTTTAATGATTCGGATTTGAAATGTAAAGATTTTTAAAACCCCCGTATTAAACTCATAAGCAATTTAAAAAATACTTGTGAGTTAACTCTTTTTCCTTTATGTCTTTCTTGTATACTGCCTCCCCTAAAATAGTATGTGTCTATTCAATTTCAGCGATACCACATTGGAACTTAGTGTTATGCCAAAAGATGAAGACATTCTCCAAGTGGTGAGTTTTATTTATTCAAATATGTGGATTGTTTTATAGTCATGAATGTTAATAAAAATTCTTTAAAGATGGAGGTGGATTAAACTTTTTTAAAAAGATTCTAGGGGAAAAAAATTCAAACGCTCTGTTTTTCTCTACATTTTACCAAAAAAACAAAACAAAGGGAGAGAGAGACTATTGTCCAATTTTTACAATTAAGCAACCTGAGAATATTTTATTGATTCCACAGTAAACTCTTATTGTTGTCATTTGGAATGAGGTTCCTAAAGAGTTTGTTTGCCCAAATGTTGCATTCTAGATACGCCTTCAACCAAAAGCCAAACCTCAGGGTGCAAGTACATATCCCCAGGAATTAGATTTTTTTTTAAACTATGAGGTCAGAAGTTTTATGAAAGCCATTTATTAATTTTCCAATAAGCGTTACTGTCTGTAAATTAACTTACCGAGCAGTTTTCTTAACAGTATCCATTCATTCCATTAGAAGTAATGTTCACCATGAATAGAGTCTGCACCTTAAGGGAAAAATAGGTTAGCATCTTAGAGAGGGAGTGAAACTAATATAGTTGAAAATCTTTAGCATTTATCTTAAAATATCTTTCTCCTCTTGAGAAAGAAAACAAATTAACTGGAGTACTTAACTCCTTTATTAAGCTTAGATATTGCTGAGGGTAAGAAGATGATAAAATAAATTTCATTCAGGAAAATAATACTTTTCCTCAATTGATTTTGTAGTTCAGCAGAATAAAACAGTTAGAGCTAGGAAATAGCAGTGGCTGCTGAAGATTGTTGTTTGTTTGTTTGTTTTTAATTCCTTTTAGTGAATAGCTGTTGTTGCTGTTGTTTTCTTACTCAGAACTGATGGAATCCTTGTGGTAGGAATGGAAATGGGAATGTTTTCCACTTGTAAGGCGTTCATTTGAACTTAGCTCAACAAAAGTCCTAAATAATCTTCTGTAAACATTCTTTTTTTACAAAAAAATCACTAAAGCCAATCCTAGTGATTCAGTTTATTCACTTACACATAAAATATAATTAACCGAAATCCATGGAGATCAGCCTTGTGTTTTCAAGACATACTGATTTTATTTCAAAATGTCATGTTTACCGACAACAGGTTATTACCCTTCTTAAATGCGCAGTTCTGTTGGGGTTGAGTGTCTCAACAAGGAAGTTGTAACCATCTGTGATGGTTTTCTCAGTCAAGCAGCACTAGTTGTAGAGTCCTCCCCTGATCATTGGGCACAGTGAGAGAACAACAGACAGCCATGGAAGGCAGTGAAGTCACTAGACTGAAAATAAGTAGGGGGGTCCTCCTGTAGGGCTCCACTTATGCAAAGGACCGGGAGGTGATGCCCACACGGTAGGGCAAACTTTACCTTGAACCCTTGCATTCTCCTGACTCAGAGGCAGAGGGCACTTCCAAAGCAGAACTGATATCTCATCTTCAGTAGTCTCTTTGCTTGCCAAGGTGAAGGCACTGGTTGGACACTATTTAGAACAGTGAAACGAGCAGCTCATTTCACAGAATGGCCGGCGTTGTATAAATTCCCAGGAATCAAGCACAGAATTACCATCCCAGCCTGCTGTGTGGTTGATGCAGGGGAGCAACAGTGCAAGGAATCATGTTCTAAGGATGTGATCAATGGGAAATTAGGTTAATTAATTTCCTTGTGTTTTATTTAAGATAAAGGGAAAATACAAAGTGTTGCAACACAGGGAGAAGTTGGTTCACTGGGGTGACCTGAGCACACAGATCTTCAAGGTTCCTCGGGGTCCTGATATATTGCAACAGGAAATTCGTCTTTAAAACTTGTTGAGTTATTTTAATCATAAGAAATTAAAAGCCCATATCCTTGATGATAAAAGAAAACCTCACTTTTAAAACCCAGTCTTCATTCACATTTGCGTTAGGAAATTGAAGGAGTATATATAGTTAATGCAGACTCTCCGTTGTTCCCTGAAGGACAGTGAAATGCAGCGACTTCCTTTCCACATCAATGCTTTTAGCTGGGATATCTACAAGTGGCATTTAAAAAATCTATTATAAAACCCAAAGAGAATCTGGGATTTAAAAAACCGTATGTGGAAATACTTCTCTCGAACAGATTCTAGAATGAACATGTTCTATAAGGGGCCTTCAGAAGTATTTATGTTGGTCTTAAATCTGTTACTTAAAATATATGCTTTTAAAGATGTATTTGTCCCTGTGAGGTTGAATATTCATTGTCAAGAAAACATAAACATGAACATTTTTACAGCTACTATAAACATCATTTACCCAAGAGAAAGCCTGTCTCAGTTTTTATATATTGGCCTGGGTCAACGGCAGGATTGGGTGTCCATGAGCGTTTGCTCCTCAAGTGATGTATAGGTCAAGTTGTTCTAGAGGTATTCAGCTCATCTTTGAGAGGCGGCATAGAAAATTTAATTTGATTTAAAACTTACCTCATGTAAGGACAGCTATATAATAATAAATTTCATAATTCACAGAAGACAGTGACATGAGGTTGAAAAGCATGAAGTAAAATTAAGAATTTTAGTAAATTTTAGTAAATTTAGTAAATTTACTAAAGTAAATTAAACATGAAGTAAAATTTAGAATTTTAGTAAATTTTAGTAAAATTAAGAATTATTTATTATGTTATGAAACTAGTGCTGGTAATAGTACTCCTGTACTTGGCAACCTCATTTTTTAAACTAACATACATTTTCATACATTGTAAAATGTATATACAGTGACATACATTTTAAACTAACAATACAATAGTATTGTATTCATTTGAGTCATTTGGTGGTCTTGTAATATTTTAGACCATGATCATAGTCTTAGACAAGTTCATATTTTTAAGGTGATACTACAAAATAAAAAGCACTTCCTGTTGCATTTTGTAAAAAGACAAAATGATTTTGTTGCCCTCTCAGACACTGAGAGTGAATGAAATAGCCACCACCCGTCAAGTCACCTAAACAGTGATGCTGACTGAAACAAAATATGTCCTCAGTGGACCCATGGTAGCTCTCAGCACTAGATCTGGGTGTCCTTTTCTGTGCAGACTTCAAGATACTTCTTTAAGCCTTTAGCTCCATGGACTCAAAATTCAGTTTTAAGTAGATCAGTTCTGATGGCTGTGGAGATTCTCGGGTGTGTCTGTTGTTTGACGAGGGTATTTGGAGCCTACTTTGTGTTTTAACAGCCAGGTTAAACAGCTTTTCTCGTGTAACAGGGAAGAAAGTGATGGCACTAGGACTTGAACCCAGGCAGGCCTGAGACTGTATGTAGCCTGTATTTGAAACTAAACCACAGTCCCATACTGTCGTTGGGTCCAGATGCAGAGTGTCAGTGGCTGTTACATTCACAGGGTCAGAGCTGCTAGGCAAACTCATCTCTGGGATCTGTGTCCATTGCCCTGGTTACCACTCCATGAATGTGCGATATAAATTGAAAAATGTAATTTAACCCAAATTTTTCTTTAGATTTATTAGAATTACTTTCAAAATAATTATTTATTATGTTCCACAATCAGTATACTATTCTATTTAAAATCAGGTATCCATTTGTCACGTGTGGATCAAGGTAATCTTGCTTTAGAGTAGGGAAGCAAGAACAGGAATTCTGCAGGGTTCTTTCATATTTTGCAAGTTTGAAGCAGTTACTTTCTTCTACTTTTAAAAAATGTATTTTAAATAATTATAAGAATAGTACTTGCTTGTTAGAAAAGTTTCAAATAATTTAGAAAGGTATAAAATATCCACACCATCCGCTTCTCCCATGTCCCACTGTGGCATGTCTGACGTGTATTTTAAAATTATCCAAACAGATATGTAGTTACTTTTGCTTTTATCATAAGTAATGGTATAAAATTTAACAGGTCAGCCTGTTAACACAAACTGGTAGGCAGGAATTTTAATCTTACTAGCTTATTTATTCTGCACTTTTTTGTTTGTTTTTCCTGTTTACTAGACAGTAAATATGGTACAGTAATATTAATACTATTGCAGTAGTAACAGGTATGGTAATAGTGATTTTGATGCAAGTCTACTAAAACTGAACTGAAAGATTATTTTAGGACTATTTAGCTACTGTTAGGCACTAATACATATAGTCAAGATCCAGACTGTTAACATTACATTTTATTTAAGTGCTCTTCACATTTCTAATTCCAAGTGAAGACTTCCGTGAGGCATCTTTCCTTACTCCCCTCTCCTTCCCCCGCTCCCCCTTTAAAGAACGTTTTGGATCTGTAGGCATGACGGGGCTGCTACTATTCCGTTTTCGTTAGGTGTGGCTTGAATTTTAAAATATTAATTTTTAAACTACTAAGCTACTATAAGATATAAAACTTTAATACGAGGGTAAAGGAAATTCAAGAAAAAATGTAGAGTGATATATAAAAGGCCTAATGAGAAAAAAATTGGCTATGTCATATCCTATTGAATTCCCCAGTGCTAATCAGTCGGAAAAAAGCTGAGTGTTGTCTAATTCCATCAAAGCTTCTGGATATATATTGGGTTGGCCAAAAAGTTCGTTCGGGTTTACGTAAAAATGACACATTTTTCATTTTCACCAAGAACTTTATTCAACAGCGTATTCATTAACCAAATGAACTTTTTGGCCAGCTCAATACTCTGAAGTATCCATTTGGACTTAAACGTAAAAATAAAAATTATTATGAGCCAAATATGCAATTCTTATGACATTGGTTTCAAAAATTTCTGGGCCACGCCATTTCAGGCAAACTTATTGATACAGGATGATTTTGATGTCATTATAAAAGACTATAACTTGACATCATTATATAAAAGTTACCTTAAGTGATGTTTTTTACTGTTTAATTGGTACCTATTGACAATTCAGAGATTCCCAGGGGGTAATTAAAACCATTGAAATGTCTGACCATGGTGTCTCAGTGAAAGAGTGAGTACTTTCTGACTCAAGAGAAAGCACACCACAGTCACAGCTGTGAGCAACTTATGGAGTTTAAAATTCTGTTTTCAGAGTGTAAAACCTTATTAATGGGTTCCACGTTCTCCTCAAAGAGTTGAATGTTGTAATCCACCCCAGTGTTTGCGCAAGCCCCGTCTAAAGCTTTCCTCTGTAGGCAGTTTGTTTTCTAGAGGAACACTTAAAGGCATCCTGGGAGAAGGGGACTCCTTAAAATTGTCATATTGTCTATTCCTAATTTACATGCCTACACTTATTCTGGAGATAACTTGTGTCTGCACCGCACCTCTCAGCATAGCCGTAGAAGTTCATTCCCATGACTTACCTGGAACACATACCAAGGGACAGTGGCCTTTGCAGCACTGCTGATTTCCCCATGGATGTTAATTGAATGGTATTGGTTCTCAAACTTTATGAGAATGAGAAACTTTTAAATAGATAGATAAACAAGCTTTTTTAGTGTCCATGAACTGAGAGGATATGTGAGGAAATTCAGTACTACTACTGAATGACTTCATACTTTATCTCAACCATATCTGCTTGCATAAGACAGTAGTACTGTATGTGTAAGGTATTCTGTTTAGTCAGTCCACTGTAAACGCATGGTCCACGTGTGTATATTTAAGGACCCCTTTGCCATGATTCTACCCAGAAGTGGGGACCCATGAATATAGACTATTTAGGAATCTTAACAATATCTAAAGTATGTCAAATACCTTTTCAAGTATTTAATAGTTCTGGTCATATACTTTTATTATTAAAAGATAATATTCCTCCCCAAATTTGAATAAAGGAGGTATCTCTAAATTATTATTTCTAGAACAGCATTTCCCAGCAGAAGTTCTAATTGTGTTAAAACCCCGGGAAAAAAATGGGTTCCGTGGCCAAATAAGTTTGTAATTTCACGTCGTTTTACAATGTACATTAACGTAGTAGAGGTCTTGAGAAGTCATGAAGCCCACCAGCCAAACTTCCCCTACATCATCAAGCATAAGGAATACACCACCCCTTTCAGGTGATGCTTAATAAAATTGCACAAACACGCTCTAAAAATACTGTACCAGCGAGTCCACTCATCCACACACAGTTTTCCTGTCACGGAACAGTGCTGGCACTACTACAGTCAGCATTAAAAAGATAAGCTTATTATGTCAGTGGCACATAGCCAAAATGTATATTTTGATTGACCGTATTCATACCTTAGAAATATTATGCCATGCATGTTTTCTTTTAGCTACGGGGCTTTCATTTCTCACTGCATCCTGGTTTAGCTTGTATAATACTCTTTATAAGTTAAAAAGAATTACTCTGGAAGTAATATTTTTTACGTCCATCCAGTAGCTGTTTTCATAAGCTTAATAAAATAGGCCAAAAGGTACAGCATTGGAAGATCTTAATTTTTGAGGGAAACCCATTTGATAAAACAGCCATTCTTTCGTTCCAAATCCTAGTGTACAGGCAGCTGCAGTCAGCTGACAGCGTGTGGTTATGCTCTGATTTACGGGGGAAGGAGGAGGTTGTACTATTTTAAATGCATAATAGAGCATTCGTTTTGTCATCTGGAAGCAGAGATGGAAGAAACTCAGGGGAAATGAGAGGCATCGATGTTGCTCTTGTGGAAGGGAAGCTTTGTGGCACATTATCAGACAGCAGTGCATATTGAAGAAAATATCTGTTAGGAATGCATGTCACCAGATGTATTTTGCTTTCAAGAATGGTAGACAGATCAAATAAGAACCAGATAAAAGCCTGAGATGCTCAGAAGGATTGATGCTCAGAAGGATACTGAAGTTACTCTTTATGCCTCACTGCCCTTTACTTCTCTTGGTACCTTCCAGAGGAATCAGTATAGATGTATTTTTAGGTTGCTGTTTTCCAGCATCAATATGACAACATGATTCTGTCTTTATATCAGTAAGCAGCTTCTACTATGTTTTCCTATTTTCTGCTAGCTACAATTTACAAAGGATGTCACAGCTCTGGTAAGAACTGCACAGAAGCCATTTCCTTGCTTTATAAATCATGTTTTGTAGAGATTTGTAATAAGCCAATCTATTAAAACTAAGTTTGCTTAGAGGAATCTCTCCATGGTGTTAATCTTACTAATTTGCAGAATGTGATTGTGATATATTATTTTCTTTATTTCTTTCTTTTTACGTTTGGTTTTCTTTTGTATCCTGTGCATAACTGGTGTTAAAACATAACATCTATCTGCATCTGTATTTTTTTTAAGCATCTCACACTCTCTCTTCTCCGAGTACTTGGCTGTTATGTTATGTTTGTGGCTGCACCCGAGCTTTGCAAGCTGTCTAATGCAAAGAGAGGATGTGATGATAGTCCTGAATTAAAGCTTGTTTGGATTAGGGGAGGGTGTGTAACATGACACCACACCTAACTGTCTCAGCTGTTGGACACAGTCCTGAATTATATCGGTTAGCTCTGTTTTATAGAGTCTTGTTACTCAATTTGTTATTTTTAAGTTTTAAAAAACATTGCTAGATAATTTCGTGAATAATTGATAAAAAATAATTGGAGCTGCATGCCTGCCTGTTAGTAATAGAGAAATGTCTCCTTATAACAGGTAAAAGAGACCAAATAAATTTGTACAATACAATTTTGCATTACCGTAAAATAAAAAAATATAAATTATATACAGGAAGATGAATTACCTTTTTTCATATTTTACGCCTTTAATGTGTACTTAATTTCTTAAATGTGCATATTCTCTATTTCTCCTGGCTGTTGGAGGGTTTAATTGATCAAAATGGATTATTTTTAGCGACTCAGTAATCATTAATTGGCAAGACAGTGTTCAATGTAGTATTTATGATAGCAGCAGTGCCTAAAGTGAAGATGTATTTGGTGAAGATTTTAAATATTTTCACCTTCACCCTGGCAAAAGATCAGAGTCTTGTTTTGCTGAGATTTATTAGGCAGCCATTTAACCTGCCATCTGCTGGGGAAAAAAATCATAAAACTTGAAAGGGGAAATTTTTAGAAGCAAGACGTCCGTATCTAATTAATGGTGGCGAGGGCGGGGCGGAGTTTGGTGTGTTTCAGGTCTTTTGAGAAAATAGGCAATTGTAATTTATATTTTTTGCAAATTCTACAATTTATTTGATTTCTGAGAGACTAGCCCTTTGCTGAATTTGTGGAGTACCCTTACACTGTGTTTGCCTGCATGCTTTAGTGAATGCCACCCAAGAGCAGGGCACCGTAAAATAACATAGTGCATCGCAAGAATGGAAACAAATGTTCCTTTGATGACTCTGAAGTGACCCCTTTCTCTCATCTTCATGTAGGCGTATTCTCAAGATGCCTACCTGAAGGGCAATGAAGCCTACAGCGGCAATGCCCGCAACATACCTGAACCTCCACCAGTCTGCTACCCCTGGCTGCCACCCGCCCCTCCCGCCCCGGTGCAGCCCCCTGAAACAGCTCCTCCAGACTCCTCCACGAGCAAACCGCAGACCAGTCCCCCAGTATTGACGCAGCCCGGCAGGGCCTACAGGATGGAAATACAAGTGCCTCCGTCACCACCAGAGGTGGCCAAGTCAAACACAGCAGTGTGTGTCTGCAGTGAAAGCGTAAGGACCGTCATTGTACCTTCTGAGAAGGTTATAGATTTGTTACCTAATAGAAGCAACCACACAGTCCCCTCCCACAGAACTGAGGAAGTGAGGTATGGCAGGAACGAGCAGACCTCTTTCAAAACAGCATCAAGAACCACATCGCCACCATCCTCGATTCCCACGTCCCATCGAATCCATCAGACCGGCTCCAGGTCACTGGAACCTTCTGGCATTTTACTTAAATCAGGCCATTACAGTGGACACTCAGAAGGACTGGCAAGCAGCAGGTCTCCAGCTATGGATTCTCCTCCCGTATCTGTCAATCACTATTCTCCAAACTCCCATCAGCACATAGACTGGAAAAACTATAAAACTTACAAAGAGTATATTGATAACCGGCGGTTGCACATGGGTTGTCGGACAATTCAAGAAAGGTTAGATAGTTTAAGAGCAGCCTCGCAGAGCACAACAGATTATAACCAGGTGGTACTGAACCGCGCTGCCTTGCAGGTACGACGTCGGAGCACCTCTCAGGACCGAGTGCCCCAGTCCGTTCAGATCCGGCAGCGCAGCGTGTCTCAGGAGAGGCTGGAGGACTCTGTGTTAATGAAGTATTGTCCAAGGAGTGCATCTCAAGGAGCGCTGACATCTCCGTCTATTAGTTTTAGTAACCATAGAACCCGCTCGTGGGATTTTATCCAGGGACAGGGTGAAACCTTAGAAAACGTCCATTCTGAATGTCCACCGCCCGATGTAAAGGGAGAACGAAAGCAGACTTACAAGTGGAGTGGATTTACTGAACAGGATGATCGGCGAGGTATTTATGAAAGGCATAGGCAGCAAGAAATTCACAAATCTTTGCGAGGTTCCAGTTTTACAGTGGCTCCGAGTGTTGTGAATTCTGACCACAGGCGAGTGAGTGGCAGGGGAGTGGAATTGGTGTCTCAGTTTAAAAGAATTCCAGCAGATCTGAAACCACTGCAGCCCAACAGAAATTTTCACACTACCTGCGGAATGTCCCAGCCTCAAGGTATGTCACAAGACAGGTCACCTCTTGTGAAAGTCCGAAATAATTCTCTGAAAGCACCTACGCACGTCACAAAACCACCCTCCAGCCAGAACTCGTTTGTTTCCATCAAAGACCAAAGACCAGTAAATCACTTGCATCAGAACAGTCTCTTGAATCAGCAGACATGGTTAAGGACTGAAAGTGCCCGCGATCACCAAGTGGACACTGGGAAACCCCCCTCTCTATCCGGAGCTTCTGTTAAGCCCACCCCTCCGATGAGTGAGAACGCTGGCACTCCAGATTTGGAATTATCCGTCACTCAAAGGAATCAAGATTTAAATTTCCAAGAGGCTGAAATTCAGCAATCAAACGCTGTAGATAATAAAGAAACTGTCATCCTAAGAGAAAAACCTCCATCTGGTCGCCAAACGCCGCAGCCTTTAAGGCATCAGTCTTACATCTTGGCAGTGAATGACCAAGAGCCAGGTTCAGACACCACTTGCTGGCTACCTAATGATGCTCGCCGAGAGGTCCATATAAAAAGAATGGAGGAGAGGAAGGCCTCAAGTACCAGTCCACCCGGTGATTCCTTGGCTTCCATCCCATTTATAGGTGAGCTCACTTAATGGTCATTGGCTAGTACGTCAAATACTTAACACATCTTTTCAGCAAAGTATTTCTAGTTCAACAGGCACAGGAATTTTACAGTGTGATCTTAAAACACTTGTTCCACCTTTTCCACACTCTGCTAAAACCAGAGCCATAAGCTTTTACTCTCAAAAATTATTTCTAGTATCCATTTTCCTTTTTTTTTAAACTTTACATACTCAGTACCCATTTTTAATTTTTTTTGTGCGGTACACGGGCCTCTACACTGTTGTGGCTTCCCCCGTTGCGGGGCACAGGCTCCGGATGCGCAGGCTCAGCGGCCATGGCTCACGGGCCCAGCCGCTCCGCGGCACGTGGGATCTTCCCGGACCGGGGCGCGAACCCGCGTCCCCTGCCTCGGCAGGCGGACTCTCAACCACTGCACCACCAGGGAAGCCCTTTAATTTTGATTTTAATGAGACAAATCCCCACCGTCTGGGGTGGGGTCAGGAGACCCATCAGCAAACCAAATTGTGCTTAGTTGTTGATTCAGCTGAAACAAAAGCCAAGTGGAACAGCTTTGATCTCTAGTAATCAACCTTTCATTTAAACAGTGCTTTTTACTTTCTAAAGCTTATTTCTTTGTAAATTTTAACTTGTGGGCCAACTGAAAAGACCTCTTTGTTGTCACATTACTTTGTCTTAGAATCAATCCTAGACTAGATGGGGGGAAATTACTTAAATTACAAGCATGTGCCCTGATCCAGAACACCTGTCATGTTGACTGAGGCTTTAGTCTGCTCCCGGGCTTTAGTCTGCTCACATGCCCCAGGTATATTATCCACAAAGCAGCCAGTATGTTTTTTAAAATATAAATAGGATCATCTCACTCCCGATCAGAACCCTTTTTTACTTCCCATGTTCCTCAGAATAGAACCCAGAACCCGACTGCGGTGGACAAGGCCCTCTGTGATCTGGGTCACAACCCTACTCCACCTCTCACCCCTACCTCCCGTCTTCCTGTGCATGCCGTCTTCACACACGCCAGCCTTCTAGCAGTCCTGAAACGCACCAAGCACACCCTGCTTCAGCGCCCTGGCACCAGTTCCAAGCCTTGGAGTGCATTCCAGAGATATTCACAAGACTCGCGCTCTCTCAGTACATTTGGGCCTCTGCTCAGATACTACCTTATCAAAGCAGCCTTTCCAGACCAGCCTGTCTAAAATACACACAGAACCTGACATTCTCTATCTCCTTAAGCTACTTTGTTTATCTTTATACCACTTGTTTCCACTTGGCATTTGTGTTTTTTGTTTATTACATGTTTCTCTGCAGAGCTAAAACATGAGCTACATGAGAGCCAGGATTTTAGATCTTTTGTTCACTTCTGTGTCCTTAATGCCTGGCATAGAGAAGGCACTCAATATTTGTCGAAATAATAGGTGAATGATAATTTTGATTTGATGGTTAAATGTGTAGCAAAACAAAACAAATTTTCATCATAATTACTATGCAGCTCTAAGATATCATATGCTAACAGGATTATCATATATGTCCTTCATATTATCTTCATTTAATAAATAAGAAATTTAAGCTATTGAGAGGTTAAATAACTTCCCCAAAGTCACACAGTCAGTATGCAATAGAGACTTCCCTGATTCAGCCTCATTGCAGAGCACAACTCCAGAGGGCACCATTTATACAGAATGCTTTGTGAACAGTGCCCTCTGGAGGTATGTGATGCAAGGCTTGCTTTGAGGCCAAGGCCACTCAACCTGTTACCCATAGGTTCAGGAAGAGTTTGCCATAATTTTGTAATATATTGTATTCTCTTTCAGTACTGTTTCAGACTTTTTCTCTTCTAGAGAAACTTTTTAAAGCCGTTGAGCTCTTGGACTGTCAGGTGACACTGTCAGAATCAGTTTTTTTAAAATTCCACATAACTTATATTTTTTATAAATATGACATATTCAAGTTGTAAACATTGTAAGGACTCTCAACCTAAATTGTGCTCAATTTGTATCTGTACCCTTAAGGCCAGCCTCAAAGAATAGTAGAATTCTATTGTAGATGGAAATGATAGATATTTTATAGAAATGATTATTTTATGATTATTTTTTCAACATAAAAAGCCCTACAACCCATGGCTGTATTTCCCAGGCCTGTGAGATGTTACCAGAATAATGGCATTATACTTTCTTCCTACTTAGTAAGAATAATATAATGAAATTATATTGGAGTAATAATAAGTTCTCTAGTTATATCTGTTAATATTTCTAGGTACAGGAATAAATCAAAAGGTTAATTATGCTGTTAAAGAGAAGTTTGGCTAAAATATAAAACAAAAATCTATTTAATTCTATATACATAAAGATTTAGAATAATTATTAAAATAGACCATTTTGTTTGTTTATTAAAAATAAAAATGCTCACTAATTTGTTCTGATCACATTTACTTTAAGTACTTATTAGAGTCTCCTTAGTTCCTACTGAATGACATCTTCTGTTTTATGAATCATGACTTAAAAGTCCCCCAGCATAGAAATGTCTTTATAATCCATTGATTTCCTGTATGCCTCCCAGGACTTTAATATATTGCATATGATTACTCTGGTATATCATTTGAACAGCACCAGTGGAATAGGGTAGAATACAGAACGGAGATATGAACACAGAATTGATTTTACTGTTTCAGATGTAAATGCTGTCTATTGCGGCCTCTCCCGTTGTGGAGCACAGGCTCCGGACGCACAGGCTCAGCGGCCATGGCTCATGGGCCCAGCCGCTCCGTGGCATGTGGGATCCTCCCGGACCGGGGCACGAACCCGTGTCCCCTGCATCGGCAGGCAAACTCTCAACCGCTGCGCCACCAGGGAAGCCCCGATCTAGCTATTTTAAAAACTATGTGTTTTACTGGGATAGACTCCAGCATTGAAACGAACTAAAAGAGACTGTTTGCAATGTTTCTCAAAGTATTTTCTAGGAACACTAATTCCATTTGATAAAGGGGGAAAAACAAAAAAGATTAGTGATCAGATAAATTGAGAAATGCTGGGTTTTGAAAGTTAAACAAGTTTTGTCTGTCTTCACCATAGAACTCTCAGCATCATTAACATGCTCCTATATATCGTGAATTTTCTAGACAGGATATAGCACAATTTGTCTCAGAAGTATTTGACCATGAATCCTTTCTTTCATTTAGAGTATTTCAGTTTAGTGTACCATAAAACACACTTTGGAGAATGTTGGTCTATACTCTATGCTATTTTATGGAACATTTAAATTAAAAGGAAGAAAAGAAAAGAATTAAGCCTTGCCGTTGTATCGTCACACTACAGGGTCTTTAATAGTCTGTGAATTTAATAGTTATTTTTGTTACTTGAAAACATTATAACCAATGCAAAATAAATAAGTAAATAAATAAATAGGTGCCTTGGCTTTATTCCCAAAATATCACAGAATGGAGCCAATTTATTTACTTAGTTATCTGTGTAATACAGAGCTAATGAAACGTCTTGCAGAAGGAAAATTTTCCAACATTTTGTTACACATTTAATATCTAATATTCCTTTGGCATCACAAAGACTTAGAAAAATGAAGAAAATAAATGACTTTGTTTTTAAATTAGGAATATCGGTCATTAGCAGTAATTTGTTTATGGCCACTCCCACACATACATGCTCTTGTAAAGCTTCATAGTAAGTCCTGAAAATAAATTTCAACATCTTTCACAAGTAAACACAAAATGAGTAATGAGTTCCTAAGTAATTTGTTCTATAGTAGCAGGTATTAAGGTGTATTCTCCAATCCTGATTTTCTGTTTCTTTTTACTACTCATAACTATTAATAGAAAGAAACCAGCTGTACTACCCACATCGAGTTCCTCTCAAATTCCTTCTCCCCTCTTTTTTGCCGTACTTTTAATACTTCTTCTTGTTCTTCTCACCCCAAAGTTGGCCAGTATGTGTGTACTTAATTAGGATTAGCCTAACTAAAATTGAATTTGATTGGTGCAGCCCTGCTGGCCCTGGCATTTTAAACCAATCTAGAAGTTTTGTAGGATATAGCTGGATTACAGTGTCTCTGTAGGTAAGTTTAGCTATCTGAAATTTACCCAAAAGGGCTGGGACTGGGTGATTGGGTGACTAAATAATAATTCTGCATTTAGTATTCCCTCTCCCTCTTCTTAGCTCAGATTCCCCAAGTTTGAATTGGCATCTTCTTACTAGATACATTTCTGTGTTCCAAGTTTAATGAAACTGCTCACCACAGAATAATTTTAGATGTTCATTTATCTTCCTTTTGGTAGTTGGCTTTTATCCCAAAATATTTCAAATTGATCTGTAGCACACCTTATAGAATGCTATGCTTATTTCCTTAGGGAAATAAAATTTTTTTAAACTTCGCACTTATAAAAATTATAGAATTGTATCCCTAAAGCAGACTTTCTGGATTTTCAGCTAGTTCCTTTAATGCTGAAAAGAGACCCAATAGTAACTACACTCTCAGCCAGATCTGTCAGTTTTTAAACTAAATGCAAACCTCAAAAGCCCCCTAAAAAATCCTTGGCTTATGAAAGCCCAAAAGTATTCCATATTCTTACATAAATTAAACAGATACTTTTATCCCTTTTGTGGATTTATTGTTGTAGTCCCCTTGAGCTAGAAGTGACCCTGATAATCCTAGTCCAATTTCTTTACTTTATAGGGAATGAATTTAATTCCCTGAGGAATTAAGTGGCTTTCACAAAGTCCAGCAAGACAAGTCCTTTGACCCCTCCCCTGCTCAGTCTTCCCATTCCTAACAGCTGGCTTATTCTGTGTGCTAAAATAAATCATCCTGAAGATGCATTTGTGACATCGGTGCCTAATATTTATTAATTTCTTTTAAGGTAAATGTTGGATTCCTTGAAATTAGTACTTCCAGCATTTGTCAGCTGGCAAGCTGGGTCATCTTTCATACACATGCGCCCCTCACATACACACAAACCCATGAAATCTTACAACCTCTGGTTAACTTCTCTGGCCCATGAACCTGCAGAAATGCAGCCAAGTAACTGTGACACATTCCCGGTGCTTCTTTCAATAATGAATACTGATTACTGTTGTATTATTTTATCATTACTGATGATACCTATTTCCTCTCACCTTACAGATGAGCCAACTAGCCCCAGCATTGATCACGATATCCCACACATCCCCGCCTCTGCGGTCATCTCTGCTTCCACCTCCCAGGTACCCTCCATAGCAGCGGCCCCTCCCAGCCTCACAACTTCAGCTCCTTTAATTCGGCGTCAGCTCTCTCATGACCAGGGTACGTTTCAAGGAGCGGTTATGTGAACTGTCTTACATTCTCAGTTTTCCATTTAGAATACTGTGACACCCCGTGATCTCCTCGCCATTTAAAAAGAATCTGGAAACCACTTGCGCATGTCTAAATGTTGGGTTTTGATTGCAGAGTCTGTTGGACCTCCCAGCCTGGATGCCCAGCCCAGCTCAAAGACAGAACGATCAAAATCATACGATGAGGGCCTGGATGATTACAGAGAGGATGCAAAACTGTAAGTCTCAAGCGTGTTATCTTAAATACTTGTTAGTGGCTGCTCAGTATGACCTTGACATGTAAATACTGAATTTACTGATGTCTTTTATGTTTTCTAACTTTATGACATTAGAAATGCAAATAAAAAATCAAAGTTGTGAGCTTTCCTGGTGGTGCAGTGGTTGAGAGTCTGCCTGCCAACGCAGGGGACATGGGTTCGTGCCCCGGTCCGGGGGGATCCCATATGCCATGGAGCGGCTGGGCCCGTGAGCCGTGGCCGCTGGGCCTGTGCGTCCGGACCCTGTGCTCCGCAAATGGGAGAGGCCACGGCAGTGAGAGGCCCGCGCACCACCAAAAAATAAATAAATAAATAAATAAATAAAAAATCAAAGTTGTGACATGATAATACATTCAATTGAACTTTTAAAAAAATTAATGTTTAAAAATCGGTAATACACAAACATAATACAAAAATACATATAAAAATATATATATTAAGTAATTACTTCTACTTTAGGCCTTCAGTCACCCAGTTCTACTCTCAGACATAACTATGCTACCATTTTCTTTTATACAATTCCAGAGCTATTCTGTGCATAAAGTCATACACACATTTACGTACGCTTGTATACGTTTGTGTGTGTTCTGATTGTTTTTATAAACAACTGATAGGTGCTCTACACACTGATCTTGGAGAGCATTCAGTGCATATATGCCTGGCTTATTCTTTTTCGTGATTGTTTAATTTTCCACCGAGTAGTTATACCATAATATATTTAACTGGTATTCTGTATTCTAACAGACATTTAGGTTGATCAAAGCTTATGCTACAACAAACAATCCTTCAGTGCCTGTATTTGTACATAGTTCATTTAGCATATATGTGATTGAGTACAGTTGGAAAAAGGATTGTTACATCAAAGGGTATGTGTATTTTTTACTTTAATATCTATTGTCATTTGCTCTCCAATTTATTCCTCCTGACCCAGCTGCCTGAGGGGAGTCTGTGTGAGGTGTGGCCAAGGGCAGTGGCAGTGGCTAGCAGGGATTTTTCTAATGATGCAGGGTGGGATGTGTGAGCCGTTTTAGCCTTTACTCTCCCTCATTAAAAGGTATCAGTAAACAGCCACATTTCAGAGTTGCCTTCACCTTACCCCAGCTACACAGTGCTTCCTGCAAAGATGGCAGGACCGTGTGTTTCCTCCTTCATCCTCACCTCCCCTGACGCTCCATGGTGATCAGTGAGGCTCCTGTCACGGGTACCGCCTTTCCTGTTGTTCCAACAAGGAAAGCTCGGTTTCTCTCGGTTTCTCTCGGTTTCTCTCAGAAAATAGTGCTCTGCAGTTTTGTTTGAGACGTGTAAGCACTGGCGCCCTCTCTCCCCATATCCACTTTTTACTTCACTGCATTTAACCCCACTTTTTCATATGCTGTAGTTCAGATTACAGGCTTCTCCTGATGTTGTGGAAGATGAGTTTGCATACCTATTTCTGGTTGCCTTGTTGGGGGGGTGGGGGGCTCTGAGAGGAGAGGACAGCGCCATCTTTGATCACACCTTAAAATCCTAAGTTCCTTAATGAACTTTGAATTTAAACAACAACAAAACAACTTTGTCCCATAAGGTTAAATTGTTTTTGAATAATTAATGTGAACATGCCCTCTGAAGCCCTAAGCTTATTCAGTGGCAGCTGCTGTTCTCTGTACTGAAACATCCAGAATATGGTCAGAGGGAAGAGTGGCGGCCATGACCAGCCCTGATAATGCACTTGCTGCCGCCATGTCCACAAGCTGGACAAGTGTGGAAGTGCCTGTCTCTATCTGACCGCTGATGGTGACCAGTGACCAGTCATTATTGACGGTGTGGAAATCCTTAATAGAGCATTACACCTGTGGGTAAATAATAACATAACGGCCAGTGTTTAGTCTGAGTAGCTTTTTCCTTGATACAAAAAAAAAAGGATAAGAAAATCTCCCCTTTTATTCAGAGATGGTTTTAACTTACAGTTTAAGAAAACTTCTATCATGGAATAGAAAGTTTCAGTACTTATAAAGTTTAAGTACTTATAAAACTAGCTGTTTTTCCTCATTTGCATCAAACTGAACATTTAACATGGTAACGATGAAACATCAGCTTATTAATGAAAGGGTAGTTGTAATAGTCAAATTACTTTTGCATCTTTAAGGTATTTTTATGCATTTACTGCAGATATTGATAGACTTCTTTTCCAACAGGTCCTTTAAGCATGTATCTAGCCTGAAGGGCATCAAGGTAGGTATTCAGTATTTTTAAAATATCGGTAAATGATAAATGTTTCTATTTACCTGAATTTACTTTAGCTCTTCATAGAGAATTATTTCTTTTATCCATTAGGTATTTCATATTTAAATATCATAACCTCCTATTCTGTAACTTTCAAGTGCATTTGGAATATTCATCAAATATATAGCAGTTTACATACATTGTGCCGATTTTTCTTATTTTGTAAGTTTATGGGCAAATATTTAACTGCCCAGCAGTATGTTTTTTTTTTCTATCCTCAACATTATTATTTCCTGCCTCCTCCCAATTCCCCCCCCCCAATACGATCCGCCCTGTCCTCTCTTGTCTATCCTTCCCTCATGCCTTCCCCTCAGTGAAACAATAAAAGCTGTTAGACAGGAATTTCCTTATTTTACCTTCTCCAGAAATACCAGGACCTTCATTTATACCCACACTTTCTGCCTTCCTTACCCTTATCTTAATAAGTATCTTTTTTATGTGGCACATTATCCTATTAAGCACAAACACCCATGTTTCTGCATTGGATTCCATCACTTTTCACTTTCTCA
>NW_006769699.1:536090-541550 GCF_000442215.2 Lipotes vexillifer | reverse complement strand
CTCTTTCCATTGGCTCAGTCACCATCACACAGAAGCATGTTCTATGATTTCCTGTATTTAAAAGAAAAATCTTCCTCGAATCCACGTCCCCCTCTGTTTACTGCTCCGATTTACTCTTCCATTTTTCATAGCAAAATTCTTTGGGAAAAAAATTGTCGGTAGTTTCTACTTTTCCACATCACGTCTTTCTCACCCCACATGCATCCGAATGACACTGTTCAGGCCAAGGTTACCAGTGACACTCAGGTTCCAGAACAACTGGCTGCTTGGATTTTTCACTTATTTGACCTTTCAGGAGGATCCAACGTAATTTCCCACTTACTTCCTGAAACACTTTCTTCTGCTGGTTTCCATTTCTGCCTCTGTGTAATATTTAAAATGTTGGAAAGTCTCGAGCTGGTTCTGACTCCCCTTTCCTCTCCACCTACCCTCATTTCCTCGATGCTCCTACCCAGAGATCTCTCCGAGTGTATATTGCCTCTTTCCCAAACTGAGGCTCATGTGGGCTTCTGCCCTGTACCATCTCCATTTGGATGTTTAACAAGCAATTCAAGGTTTCCATGACTAAGTAGACCTCAGGGACCCCCCCAGACATGTGTATCCCTCCTTTTCCCCCATCTGTCTTAAGTCCGCTTCAATTTACCCACTTGTTCAAGCCTCAGGTCTAGGAATGAAGCTTGTTTCTTCTCCCTTTCAAGTGCTGTCCGCTCTACCTCCAGAACATACCCTGAACCTATACCTTCCTCTCTGTCTTCACTTTCGCTGCTTTAGTCCCAGCTGCCACCGTCCCTCACCTGGATTCCCACAGTACCACCTCCTTTCGTGGTTGTCCCTTTCAAATCCGTTCTCCAGGTAGCAAGCAGAGCAACCTTTCAGCTGTATGATCAGATGATGCTACTCCTCTGATTCATCACTTCATGGCCTCCCGCACACTCCTGCCACAGCCTGAAGTATCCTGAACAATCTATAACTAGCTGTTTCTCTTACTTCCGTGGAAAAGTGAACATTTAAAATGATAACAGTGAGGGAGGTCCAGTGGTTAGGACTCTGCGCTTGCATTGCAGGAGTCACGGGTTCAATCCCTGGTTGGGGAGCTAAGATCCCACATGCCTCAATGTGGCCAAAAAAAAAAAAATGATAACAATGAATGTACATTCAGTAGCTATATATTCTCCCTGAATTTTTCTTTCCCCTGATCTTTCGTGGTTGCCTCTTTTTAAAATGTTTTCTCCAAATTTCATCTCACATCTTCTTTCTGCAGAGAGATCTCACCTCAGCACCACCAGTTTGTAGCTGCTGCTCTGTTGTTACTTATTGCATCTCCGTGTTTCATTCTCCGAATGGCACTAATCACAATCTGATCATTTTCTTGTTTTATGTTTCTTTCTTTGCTTTTTCCCACTAAAATGTGAGCTCGTGAGAGTAGGTAAATTATACTATTTCTATTATTTTTTAGTGGTTAAAAAAATTCCTTCAGATGACTTTAAAAATGATGGTGGTCAATACCCATTTTTTTAAAAAGCAAAACCAGAAATTTTTCTAATGTAATTGATAAAGTTAGGGTTTTTCAAAAATAGCCTTTCATTTGGAAGATTTAGTAAAAGACTTTTTCAGCAAACAATTTCATCATGCAAATACGTATAAAGAAAAAAGCTGACATTTTGCTATGTTTTCTTTGGCCTTTTTTATAGATCACAGACAGCCAAAAGTCATCAGAAGATTCTGGATCCCGGAAAGATTCTTCCTCAGAGGTTTTCAGCGATGCTGCCAAGGAAGGGTGGCTTCATTTCAGGCCACTTGTCACTGATAGGGGCAAGGTAGTGTGTTTTATCAGCTACTGTGAGCGTGTGAAATGCAGGCCCTGAAAAATAAAGCATTAAGTCTCTATACATAAAACGGTAAAATATCCAGAATAAAGAGTGGAAAACATTTATAAGTATCTTTCTCTACATAAAGGAAAAGTTATTTTTACAAATTCTAATCAGAGATTTAATTTTATACCTTTTTCATCCTTTATATCAATTACATCCTTTATATCAATTATATCAGTGGAATATGTTGTCTTACGTCTTGTCAGTGTAAAAGAGACATGGGAGTATTTAAGAAGGAACTCTGCTTTTCTTATTAAGTAGTTTAATACCCATGGATTTTTACAGAGTAGTACTTCAGGGACTGGCAGTTCTCCATATTAATAATTCTAAAATTTTTATTCAGTATCTCCCAGTTTACTCAAGTTGCCTTTATTTATTTATTTTTTAACATCTTTATTGGAGTATAATTCCTTTACAATGGTGTGTTAGTTTCTGCTGTATAACAAAGTAAGTCAGCTATACATATACATATATCCCCATATCTCCTCCCTCTTGTGTCTCCCTATCGCCCGCTCTAGGTGGTCACAAAGCACCGAGCTGATGTCCCTGTGCTATGCGGCTGCTTCCCACTAGCTAGCTATTTTACATTTGGTAGTGTATATATGTCCATGCCACTCTCACACTTTGTCCCAGCTTACCCTTCCCCCTCCTCATGTCCTCAAGTCCATTCTCTACTTCTGTGTCTTTATTCCTGTCCTGTCCTTAGGTTCTTCAGAACCACTTTTTTTTTTTTTTTTAAGATTCCATATATATGTGTTAGCATACGGTATTTGTTTTCCGCTTCTTTACTTCACTCTGTATGACAGTCCCTAGGTCCATCCACCTCACTACAAATAACTCAGTTTCATTTCTTTTTATGGCTGAATAATATTCCACTGTATATATGTGCCACATCTTCTTTATCCATTCATCTGTCAGTGGACACTTAGGTTGCTTCCATGTCCTGGCTATTGTAAATAGAGCTACAGTGAACATTGTGGTACATGACTCTTTTTGAATTATGGTCTCCTCAGGGTATATGCCCAGTAATGGGATTGCTGGGTCGTATGCTAGTTCTATTTTTAGATTTTTGAGGAAACTCCATACTGTTCTCCATAGTGGCTGTATCAATTTACATTCCCACCAACAGTGCAAGAGGGTTCCTTTTTCTCCACACCCTCTCCAGCATTTATTGTTTGTAGATCTTTTGATGACCATTCTGACTGGTGTGAGGTGATACCTCATTGTAGTTTTGATTTGAATTTCTCTAATGATTAGTGATATTGAGCATTCTTTCATGTGTTTGTTGACAATCTGTATATCTTCTCTGGAGAAATGTCTGTTTAGGTCTTCTGCCCATTTTTGGACTGCGTTGTTTGTTTTTTTTTGATATTGAGCTGCTTGTATATTTTGGAGATGAATCCGTTGTCAGTGGCTTCATTTGCAAATATTTTCTCGCATTCTGAGGATTGTCTTTTTATCTTGTTTATGGTTCCCTTTGCTGTGCAAAAGCGCTTAAGTTTCATTAGGTCCCACTTGTTTCTTTTTCTTTTTATTTCCATTTCTCTAGGAGGTGGGTCAGAAAGGATCTTGCTGTGATTTATGTCATGGAGTGTTCTGCCTATGTTTTCCTCTGAGAATTTTATAGTGTCTGGCCTTACATTTAGGTCTTTAATCCATTTTGAGGTTTTTTTTGTGTATGGTGTTAGGGAGTGTTTTAATTCATTCTTTTAATGTAGCTGTCCAGTTTTCCCAGCACCACTTATTGAAGAGGCTGTCTTTTCTCCATCGTATACTCTTGCATCCTTTATCAAAGATAAGGTGACCATGTGTGTGTGGGTTTATCTCTGGGCTTTCTATCCTGTTCCATTGATCTATATTTCTGTTTTTG
This sequence comes from Lipotes vexillifer, assembly GCF_000442215.2. Taxonomy (NCBI): domain Eukaryota; kingdom Metazoa; phylum Chordata; class Mammalia; order Artiodactyla; family Lipotidae; genus Lipotes; species Lipotes vexillifer. The sequence goes on along the minus strand of NW_006769699.1, from coordinate 537,809 downwards.
TGCCAGTACCCTACTGTCTTAATTACTGTAGCTTTGTAGTATAGTCTGAAGTCAGGGAGCCTGATTCCTGCAGCTCACTTTTTCCTTCACAAGATTGCTTTGGCTATTCGGGGTCTTTTGTGTTTCCATACAAATTGTGGAATTTTTTTGTTCTAGTTCTGTGAAAAATGCCATTGGTAGTTTGATAGGGATTGCATTGAATCTGTAGATTGCCTTGGGTAGTATGGTCATTTTAACAATATTGATTCTTCAAATGCATGAACACGGTGTAGCTTTCCATCTGTTTGTGTTGTCTTCAGTTTCTTTCATCAGTGTCTTACAGTTTTCTGGATACAGGTCTTTTACCTCCTTAGGTAGGTTTATTCCTAGGTATTTTATATGTATTTATTTATTTATTTATTTATGGCTGTGTTGGGTCTTCATTTCTGTGCAAGGGCTTTCTCTAGTTGTGGCAAGTGGGGGTCACTCTTCATCGCGGTGCGCAGGCCTCTCACTATCGCGGCCTCTGTTGTTGCGGAGCACAGGCTCCAGACGCGCAGGCTCAGTAGTTGTGGCTCACGGGCCCAGTTGCTCCATGGCATGTGGGATCTTCCCAGACCAGGGCTCGAACCTGTGTCGTCTGCATTGGCAGGCAGATTCTCCACCACTGCGCCACCAGGGGAGCCCTCTTAGGTAGTTTTATTCCTAGGTATTTTATTCTTTTTTTTCAATGGTAAATGGGAGTGTTTCCTTAATTTCTGTTTCAGATTTTTCATCAGTGTATAGGAATGCAAGAGATTTTTGTGCATTTCTGTGCATTAATTTTGTATCCTGCTACTTTACCAAATTCATTGATTAGCTCTAGTAGTTTTCTGGTAGCGTCTTTAGGATTCTTTATGTATAGTATCATGTCATCTGCAAAGAGTGACAGTTTTACTTCTTTTCCGATTTGGATTCATTTTATTTCTTTTTCTTCTCTGATTGCTGTGGCTAAAACTTCAAAAACTTTGTTGAATAATAGTGGTGAGAGTGGGCAACCTTGTCTTGTTCCTGATCTTAGTGGAAATGGTTTCGGTTTTTCAACATCGAGAACGATGTTGGCTGTGGATTTGTCATATATAGCCTTTATTATGTTGGGGTAAGTTCCCTCTACGCCTGCTTTCTGGAGGGCTTTTTATCATAAATGGATGTTGAATTTTGTCAAAAGTTTTTTCTGCATCTATTGAGATGATCATATGGTTATTCTCCTTCAATCTGTTAATATTGTTGATCACATTGATTGATTTGCATATATTGAAGAATCCTTGCATCCCTGGGATAAACTCCATTTGATCATGGTGTATGAGCCTTTTAATGTGCTGTTGGATTCTGTTTGCTAGTATTTTGCTGAGGATTTTTGCATCTATGTTCATTGGTGATATTGGCTTTTAGTTTTCCTTTTATGTGACATCTTTGGTTTTGGTGTCAGGGTGATGGTGGCCTCGTAGAATGAGTTTGGCAGTGTTCCTCCCTCTGCTATATTTTGGAATAGTCTGAGAAGGATAGGTGTTAGCTCTTCTCTAAATCTTTGATAGAGTTTGCCTGTAAAGCCATCTGGTCCTGGGCTTTTGTTTGTTGGAAGATTTTTTTTTTTTTTTTTTTGCTGTACGCGGGCCTCTCACTGTTGTGGCCTCTCCCGTTGCGGAGCACAGGCTCCGGACGCGCAGGCTCAGCGGCCATGGCTCACCGGCCCAGCCGCTC
>NW_006769699.1:529559-536080 GCF_000442215.2 Lipotes vexillifer | reverse complement strand
GATCTTCCCGGACCGGGGCACGAACCCGTGTCCCCTGCATCGGCAGGCGGACTCTCAACCACTGCGCCACCAGGGGAGCCCCTGTTGGAAGATTTTTAATCACGGTTTCAATTTCAGTGCTTGTGATTGGTCTGTTCATATTTTCTATTTTTTCCTGGTTCAGTCTCGGAAGGTTGTGCTTTTTTAAGAATTTGTCCATTTCTTCCAGGTTGTCCATTTTATTGGCATATAGTTTTTAGTAATCTCTCATGATCCTTTGTATTTCTGCAGTGTCAGTTGTTAATTCTGCTTTATCATTTCTAATTCTGTTGATTTGAGTCTTCTCCCTGTTTTTCTTGACGAGTCTGGCTAATGGTTTATCAGTTTTGTTTATCTTCTCAAAGAACCGGCTTTTAGTTTTATTGATCTTTTCTATTGTTTCCTTCATTTCTTTTTCATTTATTTCTGATCTGATATTTATGATTTCTTTTCTTCTGCTAACTATGCAGTTTTTTTGTTCTTCTTTCTCTAATTCCTTTAGGTTTAAGGTTAGGTTTTTTATCTGAGATGTTTCTTGTTTCTTGAGGTAAGATTGTATTGCTGTAAACTTCACTCTTAGTACTGCTTTTGCTGCGTCCCATAGGTTTTGGATCGTTGTGTTTTCATTGTCATTTGTTTTTAGGTAGTTTTTGATTTCCTCTTTGATTTCTTCAGTGATCTCTTGGTTATTTAGTAGTGTATTTTTTAGCCTCCATGTGTTTGTATTTTTTACAGATTTTTTCCTGTAATTGATATCTAGTCTCATAGTGTTGTGGTCGGAACAGATTCTTGGTACGATTTCAATTTTCTTAATTTTACCAAGGCTTGATTTGTGACCCAAGATATGACTTATCCTGGAGAATGTTCCATGAGCACTGGAGAAAAAAGTATAATCTGCTGTTTTTGGATGGAATGTCCTGTAAATACCAATTAAGTCCATTTTGTTTAATGTATCATTTAAAGCTTTTGTTTCCTTATTATTTTTCATTTTGGATGATCTGTCCATTGGTGAAAGTGGGGTGTTAAAAGTCCCCTACTCTGATGGTGTTACTGTCGATTTCCCCTTTTATGGCTATTAGCATTTGCCTTATGTATTGAGGTGCTCCTCTGTTGGGTGCATAAATATTTATAATTGTTATATCATATTCGTGGATAGATCCCCTGATCAGCATGTAGTATCCTTCTTTGTCTCTTGTAATAGTCTTTATTTTAAAGTCTATTTTGTCTGATATGAGAGTTGCTACTCCAGCTTTCTTTTGATTTCCATTTGCATGGAATATCTTTTTCCACCCCCTCACCTTCAGTCTGTATGTGTACCTAGGTCTGAAGTGGGTCTCTTGTACACAACATATATAGGGATATTGTTTTTGTATTCATTCAGCCAGTCTTTGTCTTTTGGTTGGAGCATTTAATCCATTTACATTTAAGGTAGTTATCGATATGTATGTTCCTATTACCATTTTCTTAATTGTTTGGGGTTTGTTATTGTAAGTCTTTGCCTTCTCTTGTGTTTCCTGCCTAGAGAAGTTCCTTTAGCATGTGTTGTAGAGCTGGTTTGGTGGTGCCGAATTCTTTTAACTTCTGCTTGTCTGTAAAGGTTTTAATTTTTCTGTCGAATCTGAACGAGATCCTTGCTGAGTAGGGTAATCTTGGTTGTAGGTTTTTCCCTTTCATCACTTTAAACATGTCCTGCCGCTTCCTTCTGGTTTGCAGAGTTTCAAGTTGCCCTTATAATAATTTTATTGTTTCCCCTTATTTTATAAATATAGAGGTATTTAAATGAATATCAATATCAGTATATGCTTGATTAAGTAGATAACAGTATAAGAAAAACTTCACCAGAAAATTTTCTACAATATTTGTGTAGCTTGATTTATAAGAAAACTTTAATACTGTCAAAAGAGTATCAAATTTTTTTTTAGAAAACCCATCTTGTGTGTTGTTGCTTGACCATATAAAGCTGATCAGTTTTGTTAACTAAATTCATTACGTCTACATATCCTTTTGGGATTAGTTTTTTCAGTGTTTGTCAGTTGCATGATCTAAGACTTGTCTTAAGCCTTGCTTTCACTCAAAGGATTTTTCTGACTGACCTTTTTCCTTATTTTCTATTCCCTTAACATTTTTTATATATTTTGCTACACTCACTTTATCCTAATTAACTTTGTTCATTTTATTTTCTCAACCCAATTAAAGTTGAGATTTCATTGCCCTTGATTGTGATAGGAATACATTACCCAGCTTGGTTTATGTTCCACACTTTTTGTCTTTCCCGCCCTAACAAATATATATTGATGTAAAGCAGGCACCTGCCACGTTGGGTATACATTTAAGTGTGTTAACAGTGTTGCTAGATGCATCTGTCCTGTCACTAAGATTTAACCAAGTGTTGAGTATGCCTGATCTGTCTCATGTTCTTCAGCGAGTTGGTGGAAGTATTCGACCATGGAAGCAGATGTATGTTGTACTTCGGGGCCATTCGCTGTACCTGTACAAAGACAAACGAGAACAGACGACTCCATCTGAAGAGGAGCAGCCCATCAGTGTTAATGCTTGCTTAATAGACATCTCTTACAGCGAGACCAAGAGGAAGAATGTCTTTCGACTCACCACGTCCGACTGCGAGTGCCTGTTTCAGGCTGAAGACAGGGACGACATGCTAGCCTGGATCAAGAGCATCCAGGAGAGCAGCAACTTAAATGAGGAGGTTAGTGTCCAAAATGACGTTGATAAAACCGATGCTGTCACAACATTTTCTTTTTAAAGAAGACTGAAAGAATCTGATACATCATTTAAAAAAAATTATAATGTGCTATCTTCAATTAAAAATAGTTGATCAGGGCTTCCCTGGTGGCTCAGTGGTTAAGAATCCGCCTGCCAATGCAGGGAACATGGGTTCGAGCCCTGGTCCGGGAAGATCCCACATGCCGTGGAGCAACTCAGCCCGTGCACCACAGCTACTGAGCCTGCGCTCTAGAGCCCGCGAGCCACAACTACTGAGCCCATGTGCCTAGAGCCTGTGCTCCACGACAAGAGAAGCCACCGCAGTGAGAAGCTTCTGCACCACAATGAAGAGTAGCCCCCATTCGCAGCAACTAGAGAAAGCCTGCACGCAGCAACGAAGACCCAACTCAGCCAAAAATAAATAAATGAAATAAATAAATTAAAGAAAAAAAATAGTTGATCAGAAGGAAAATTCACGGACTTCCCTGGCAGTTCAGTGGTTAGGACTCTGTGCTTTCACTGCCAAGGGCACAGGTTCGATCCCTGTTTGAGGAACTAAGATTCCACCAGCCACACGGTGTGGCCGAAAAAAAAGGAAAACCCAAGTGTACCTATTTTATATTATTTTCACTTACTGGGAAAATCACCATTACTGACCTAGAAAAGCAGATTATTCATACATTCTGCATACCTTCTCAGAAGCAGTGAAGCACTGAGCAGAGATCTAGGTTCCTAGTCCTGGTCATTACCTTTGTGATTGAATAATTCCAGATCTGTTTCTTTGTGTCAAAACCAGGGTTGTTGTGGGCTTAAGTTACAGCGAAAATGCTTCTCCAAACAAATTGCTGTGTAAATGCAGAGCCACTGATAGCATGATTCTTGTTAATGAAATTATGCAGGCAAGAATATAATATAGCCTACTGTAATACAGTAATTGGTTTCTAAGAAAACTTGTAGTATCAGAAATCATGTTATAAGCCACTTTTTCTTTTTAATAAGGAGAGTTTCTGACTCACAACCATCAAGTTATTTTTTACAGCAGAGCTTTCAGTAGTGAAGATTTTTTTTTAAGTGAAGATTTTTTTTTTTTTTTTTTTTTTTTTTTTTTTTTTTTTTTTTTTTTTTTTTTTTTTTTTTTTTTTTTTTTTTTTTTTTTTTTTTTTTTTTTTTTTTTTTTTTTTTTTTTTTTGGTGGTCCGTGGGCCTCTCACTGTCGTGGCCTCTCCTATTGCGGAGCACAGGCTCCGGACGTGCAGGCTCAGTGGCCATGGCTCACAGGCCCAGCCGCTCCGTGGCATGTGGGATCTTCCCGGACCAGGGCACGAATCCGTGTCCCCAGCATTGGCAGGCGGACTCCCAACCACTGCGCCACCAGGGAAGCCCAAGATTTTTTTTTTAAGTGTACATAACTGTAAACTTTACAGAGCAGATTCAGCAATGATTAAGTCTAGATTTTGCTCAAGGGTGCCTTTTTCATATCATCAACACAGTTTTTCTTAGATGTTATTCTCCTTTGCCTGCCCGTTGTTATGACAAAACCCCGCCCCCCACAAGGTTCTTTCCCCCTACTTTCCCATTATAGTATGCAGGAACACCTACATTAACCATGAAGTTATGCAAATTATGTTCTCGAATTCTGTCATTTCCATTATATCCAATTCAAGTCATGAAAACTTAGACCATAGGAAAACGCCTATACTTTTTCTCGTCTGACAGTTTACACTCTACCTTGTTTGTCGTGAACAACGAATACCAGATCCATATCAATACAGCCCTTTTTCTACAACCACCGCTATAAAGAGACATCAGACCTGAGTTTTGGCAAAGTAAACAGGGAGAATCACAACTTGGGTGTAGATTTCAACTTTAAGTAGCAGTTCAAAGGAGTTCCTGTTTGATCAGCCCCTGCTGTATGCCAGGCGTCCTGCTGGGCAGTAGATGACTTCATCTTGAGACATAGGGCTTTTTTAGGAATTGAATGAAGTGATGCTTATGAAGAAAGCACCCCAGTGCCTGGTAGGTCATGAACATGTAGTTCATGTCAGCCATTATAGCATCATCACTATCATCTGATTCTAAGACACGGGTATTTTCACCAAGTTTTATAGCTAAGAAAGTAATAATTCACCGAGCATATACCATATGGCAGTCACTCTTTTAAGCACTTTATGTCACTTTTTAAGCACTTTATGTTAATCTCAGCAACCATATGAATGTGTCTTATTATTATCATCACCATGTTTCAAACAAGGGAACTTTGTGGCAAAGAGAAGTTAAGTAATTTCTCCAGGGTCACATAGCTCAGAATTGTCAAGCAGTCTTATTCGAGATCTTAACCATATCCTCTTTCAGTTGGTAAATGAGAAGAATCTATTTGAATTTGAGAATTTATAAAGTCTGCATTCTTTGTAAATTGTAACGTTCACTATGACCAAAATGAGACAAGTAAAAAAAATACTTGCGGACACATGCCAATTTATAATTGGAACCAACAGGGAAAAAAAAAAATCATCTCCTTATGGTCAACTCTGAGTTTTCCATGTAGCATACCCCATATTATTGAGGTTAACCTGTTGAGGTTAAAAAAACCAGTTTTGAGCTTTTTTCTTCTGATAATATAACTGTCACTTCTGATACTAATTGACCCTCAGTCTCACTGTTCCTGTCAATTAAATCATTAACACATTTTGGCAGTATTCCATCTTTTATCCAACTGTATTGTTTTGAAACGCTGATCATTCTTTCTGGTATTAGTGAGAGAAAAAACTGGCTCACTGCTTCCCAGTCATTTATTAAAAACGCCAGATCAATTCAGTAAGTCTGAACACTGGCTACTTGCTGGTACTAGTCTAGGTGTTGCTGGGGTACAGAAAATAAATAGAAAACTCTTGGCAGTGGCGGAGGCACTTGAACATTTGTCACTTAGTGATGTTAGGTCATGATTTGAATAGAGCTTTTAAAACAACTCCATGGAGTCTGTATTGAATAAGCAAAGTAGTACAGTATAGAGCTCCCCCCTGCCCCCCAAAAAGAGTAGGATCCCTGTTGAGGGAGTTTAGAATTGACTTTCTAATTTTACCTTCTATTTATTCTGTAGGACACTGGAGTTACTAACAGGGATCTGATTAGTCGAAGAATAAAAGAATACAACAGTCTGATGAGGTGAGAATCCCACCATGCCTGCAGGTTAATTGGGATGTAAAATACGTACTTGGTCAGAAATGTTCCTTTCTTTCAGCAGCAAAGCAGAGCAGTTGCCAAAGACCCCTCGCCAGAGTCTCAGCATCCGGCAGACTCTACTTGGTGCTAAAGCAGAGCCTCGGACTCAAAGTCCACACTCCCCCAAGGAAGAGGCAGAAAGGAAGCTTCTCAGTAAAGGTACTGATATCAGCATTCCTAGATAAATTTAGGATTTAAAATTGGGTTTGTAGTAAATCAACTATACTTAAGTAAAAAAAAAAAAAAAAAAAAAATTTTTTTTTAAAAATAAAATTGGGATTTTAAAGGTGTTTTCATGTTTTTCTGTGCCTTTTCTGCGGACCTCAGCTCAGGGTGAGCTAACCCAGAGATCACTGGGGGCCTGGTCCAGGCTGGTGGGGCCTTTCCCTTAAGCTGGGGTCCAAGACACCAGTTGTTTTTTTGTTGTTGTTTTGTTTTGTTTTGTTTGTTTGTTTTTGCGGTATGCGGACCTCTCACTGTTGTGGCCTCTCCCGTTGCGGAGCACAGGCTCCGGACGCGCAGGCTCAGCGACCATGGCTCACGGGCCCAGCCACTCCGCGG
>NW_006769699.1:515571-529459 GCF_000442215.2 Lipotes vexillifer | reverse complement strand
GGGGCACGAACCCGTGTCCCCTGCATCGGCAGGTGGACTCTCAACCACTGCGCCACCAGGGAAGCCCAACACACCAGTTCTTATAATAAAGATCAAGTGAAGGAAAATACAACACATACATCTATGTCACAAAAGCTACCAATTTGATAAATGCAGAGGATCCAGATGCTTTCGTTTTGAAATAAAACCATTATGTTTCCTTGTGCTAAAATCTCACTATAAAGATGTCACGTTAATTCTATTGTCTTGACTGTTTTAAAGAAAATCATGGTACAGATTGTCAAAGGGTGAAGAAGCAGAATTGATTCGTACTAAATTATATGGAAGGTTGAAAGGAGTGCTATATCAGGAAGAGAATAGAATAGAATATGTTTGATACATAAAAGATATGTTATTTATAGTACAGGACTCTGATTTATATAAATATTGATATAGGATCTTTAAAGTCATGATTTAAACACTCTTGTTTCTATTTTCTTTTCATGTCATTTTCTTTTGAATAACGATCGAAAGATGACACTAGTCCCCCAAAAGACAAAGGCACGTGGAGAAAAGGCATTCCGAGTATTATGAGAAAGACATTTGAAAAAAAGCCTACTGCTACAGGAACGTTCGGGGTCAGACTGGATGATTGCCCGCCAGCTCATACTAATCGGGTAAGAGACACCAGCCAGCCAGATTTCCTAAAGCCATTAATTCAGCCGTAGTCATAACAGGACCCGAGTACACAGCCGTGCAGATCACAGGGGGTATCTTTCCATCTGTTGAGTATTTTCCTCTTCTTAACAGACCTTAGTTTCTCTAAGCATGTCTGACCTGTACAGCTGTATGGAGTAATTTTATCTATAATGCTTTTTTCTAATCCGTTGACTCTGAAATAGAATAATTATTCAACTGCTAAGAATGTATCTGAAACTATCGGTAAGAAGTCATTTATTTTCAAGTCACGTGTGTTTCTGCTTTCAGCATTTTGAAAGAAGGATGGGAACAAGAATCTGATTAAGAAAGTGTGATAAATGTAAATGTGCGTGTGTGTGTGCGTGTGTGTGTTTACAGTGCCCACATTAGGATTCATATCATGAGTGGATGGATGTTATTCTTTCCCCCTCCTCTTCCCCTGTCCCCCTTCTTTTATTCAACTGAACTGTTTCCACATTCTCCGTACTTGCTCTTGTTTCTTCTTTAGACTGTTATCTCCCTGTGGGTCCTCCTCTTTCAGTCTTGACCTATTCATTCTCTTTCCACTGACTCAACTATCTCTTGCTGGTTTTATCTCTTCCCAGTTCTCCAGTGTTTCTATTCTTTATTTTCTCTATATCAAATAACAGCACTTTATATACTGTTTCCTTTTGGATGAAAAGGGCCTTGTAGCTACGATATGTATCTACTAACTGAAGATAAACATTCATGCTGTGTTAAATAAAATGTTTATTTCTTGTTTTGCAGTATATTCCATTAATAGTTGACATATGTTGCAAATTAGTTGAAGAAAGAGGTCTTGAATATACAGGTATTTATAGAGTTCCTGGAAACAATGCAGCCATCTCAAGTATGCAAGAGGAACTCAACAAGGGAATGGCTGATATTGATATACAAGACGATGTAAGTTTGTATATTTCTATTTGAATAACTGATCTGTGTTTTTTTCCTTTGTGGTATTGACTACAAAAACACTGTATTTTTATTTTGCATATACCTAGAAATGGCGAGATCTGAATGTGATAAGCAGTTTACTAAAATCCTTCTTCAGAAAACTCCCTGAACCACTTTTCACAAATGGTGAGTTAACCCCACCAAAGACACCAATGCAACAGTTGAACATAACATTGTTGGGAAACCACAGCGTATTAAATTGAACCAGGGGAAGATATTTTTGTCAAAAGAAACAGGAGGTTTTGTTTAGTTCTTATTTGTATACAAAGCATAATCATGTCCTGTTTTTTGTCATTTGGATTTTTTTTTTTCCTCCTGATACATTTCAGTGAAAAACAGTTTATAAAACGTTGTTAAAGTTCAGTAAAAATATATATTATCCTGTTCATTCATGTTTACAGCTGAGTTGAAAATATGTTATTATTGTTCTCAGTGAAAAGCCTTCAGGCATAATAAGGTACAATTGGTAGAAAAGCATTTTTGCAGCCAAGCCAACTATTTGACTTAGATAAGACCTTGTAGTGGATGTTGCAGTGCGGGGAGAGAAAGTGGACAGACGGTGTAAATACAGGCCGTACCCTCAGAGAACTCACAGCTTAGGGAATTTCCTTTGTTTGATAAGGCCTAGAGGAATCATTAAAAACTATAGTAGTTTTATTTTATTTTATTTTATTTTTTATAAATTTATTTATGGCTGCATTGGGTCTTCGTTGCTGCACGGGCTTTCTCTAGTTGCGGCGAGCGGGGGCTACTCGTTGCGGTGCGCGGGCTTCTCATTGCGGTGGCTTCTCTTGTTGCAGAGCACGGGCTCTAGGCACGCGGGCTTCGGTGGTTGTGGCACATGGGCTCTAGAGCGCAGGCTCAGTAGCTGTGGTACATGGGCTTGGTTGCTCCGTGGCCTGGGGGATCTTCCCGGACCAGGGCTTGAACCCGTGTCCCCTGCATTGGCAGGTGGATTCTTAACCACTGTGCCACCAGGGAAGCCCCTACACTAGTTTTAGGACAACATTTCAAAGGCTATTTGGGGTCTTCCCTACTATTTTTTTCTTTTTAATTGTGGTTTGAAATTGAACCTTAAAGGGAAACTAGATTACAGCTCACCTAACCAATTTAAGATGAATTTGTTTTTTTTTTTGTTCTTACTGTTGTCAGATAAATATGCCGACTTTATTGAAGCCAATCGTAAGGAAGATCCTCTAGATCGTCTGAAAACATTAAAAAGACTAGTAGGTATTATTTTATATTTTTGGAGGTACAACAAAAGTTCAGCATTTAAATCCATCATGAAAATAATATGTTTCAGATTCATGATTTGCCCGAACATCATTATGAAACACTCAAGTTTCTTTCGGCCCATCTGAAGACAGTGGCAGAAAATTCAGAAAAAAATAAGGTGTGTAAACTGTTTATTGAAGAGATGTACTTTCAGTGGCTTTAGTTGAAAAGATGTACTTCACTGCTTCATGCGAAATAGTCAAAAATAGGTTATAATTAAACAAAAGCTCTAAAATACATCATACTGGTGATCACGCCCCTCTAAAGATCACTCTTAAAAGCAAAAGATCCACAAAATATGAATTGTTGTTTTTTTCAAGACATTTTCTTTTATGTTTATCCAGCAAGAAAAATGAAAAAGTCAGAAATTTTACTTCTTTTATTTTTCAACTGTATATTAATATTTTGAATGGGCAATATTTGCACAAACAACAGTAAAAATGTATCAAATGGTATACAGTGAAAAACAACAGACATTTTCTTTTTTTGTTTTGTTTCATTTAGATTTAGCAGATAATTTGTTTTGGTTTTGTTTTCATACCACCATATTACCTTTATCAAACACAACAAAATTTATTTTTCCTTCGTATTATCTAGTAGTCTGTTCACGTGTAGCTTTTCCTGATTGGTTTCAAGAAATATCTTTTGGATGAATATTGTATGGTTTTACTCACATGGAATTAAAACACACACACACACACACACACAAAATAAACGAACAAACCAAACAAAAACAACACATAGATACAGAGAACAGAGTAGTGGTTACCAGAGGGGAAGGGGCAGGGGTGCAGGGGAGGGTGAAAGGGTAAAGGGGATCAACTGTCTGGTGATGGATGGAAACTAAATTTTTGGTGTGGATCCCAAGACCAGTTTGATTTTTTTTTTTTTTCCCCCACAGTGGTTTTTTACCCTCTAGTATGTTTTGGGGATTGGTTATTTAATATTTTAATCAAATCCTAAGGTCAAAAAATTACACCAGATACTTATAAGATATAACAAAGAAAAACAAAAGATTCGCACCTTTGACAATCAGGTACTTAAACAGGAGTACAAACTATCATGGAAGGAAACATACAAACATATAGGCATGTAATACTGAGGTGTTCATTGGTACAAGGATAAGCAACAAGCTTTGGAAGTCTTGGTTGAAGTAAAATTTTTATCAAAAGAATATTTTCAGACATTAGTTTTTACATATTCATGATCTTAATGTACTACTCAGGCAAATTTGGAAATTTTTATGTATCTCTTTCCGTTTGTTTAGTTTTTGAGGGGAGAGGTTTTCCCTATTCTTTTGCAAGTTTTATTCCCTTTGATTTTAATATTTGTGTCAGTTGATCCAGCTTTATTAATACTTATTTTTGGTTGAGGTGCACGGCTTGTGGGATCTTAGTTCCCTGACCAGGGATGGAACCTGTACCCGCTGCAGTGGAAGCGCAGAGCCCTAACCACTGGACTGCCAGGGAGTTCCCTGTAATACTAGTTTTGAACCAGATCAGTTGTTTTCAACCAAAGACTTCCTGGAAAAAACAAATGCCAATTAAGTATTGTATGTTGTCATTAAAGCAAGAAAAAGAATTTACATATAGATCAGTTTATGGAAACTCTAACCCTGAAGCATTATTTGTTTTTACACACATCAATCAACCATTCTTTGAATTCTTTTTCATCAGAAGAGTCTTTCAGAAGTAAAATGCCAAACATGCAATGGGAATTTAAGCCTACTTTCTTAAGAAAAGTTGTGATATTTTCTAATATCATCGTCTGTTGCAGATGGAACCAAGAAACCTAGCCATAGTGTTTGGTCCAACTCTCGTGAGGACCTCTGAAGATAACATGACGCACATGGTCACTCACATGCCAGACCAGTACAAGATCGTAGAGACGCTTATCCAGCACGTAAGTCCAGGCTTCGGCTCATCGAGAACATTCTTTTTCTCGAGCAGCTGATAGTTGGTAGGGCAGAATTTGGTTATAATTTTTTTTTTTTCTAAGAGAATTACCTTTTTTTCTGTGCTATCCTCCAAAATATAGATCTCTGTAGGGGGTTATTTAATTTCTCTTTTTCACCTTTTTTATTTTAAATTTTAGCATGACTGGTTTTTCACAGAAGAAGGTGCTGAAGAACCTCTTGTAAGTATTGTCCGTCAGCGTTTGTACTCTGTTCTTCTCATTTGGGACACACAAGATCCTGATCCTACAACTGTGTCACCTTCCTGCTTTGTATGCTATTGTCTGCTTTGCACCCCGAAAGCAGGTCTATAGCGCCTCAGTTTCTGATCTAATGAAAATCCAAGTATGATACTTATTTGGTAATTAATTATATGCAAATAATGTAAAAAATTAAGCATATGTCCTCCACTCAGTAATGTGTCTTTTACTAAATGTTGTTTGAATTTTAAAGAAAGTATCTTTGAAGAGATGATGAAGAGATCTTTGTTTATTAACCATAGACAACAGTGCAGGAGGAAAACACAGTAGACTCCCAGCCAGTGCCAAACATAGATCATTTACTCACCAACATTGGAAGGACAGGCGTCTCCCCTGGAGATGTATCAGGTAACTCTTGCCTGGGCAGTATTGATCTCTAGGTTAAAAGCTAAATTCTTATAACATGAAAGAGCAAATCAATCATAAGTAACAATTCACTATGATTTTTTTTCCTTTTCCTCTTCTTTTTTTCCCTTTCCACTAATAAAAATAATGTAATCTTCCTCTTCTGGTTGATCTGAATTATCTTCCAGTGACTGTAATGCCATTGGCAGTGCATGGAGTTGTAATGCTTGTCAGAAAGGAAATAGGAGGGAAAATGAGCATGCAAACCACTGTTTTGTTCTTTTTTTTTTTTTAATTCACAGTTTCCATGTAATAGTCATCACAAGGTAAAACAGATACACGCTACTGAGTATGTGGTTGCTGTGATGGCAGAAAGTATGGTCTAGACTGTATGAGTAGTTCTTACTCTTGAGCTGGACGTTCTGTTGAAAAAGCAGCCAATTAAATATGTAAAATGCTCATGGGCACCATTCCCATAAATGCAGTATATTATCTTGTCACTACAGAGGTCACCGTAAAAGTCAATTTCTTTGACATTTTCTTCTGTCTTCTATTGCCACCCTAATGTTCGGTGAAGTGTCAGTTCTAATAGGCTCTTTCGATGCAGATTTTCTCCTGCCAAACTGTTGCACTAACCTAGCATGTTTTACACCATGTTCTCCCTTTGTCTCTAGTTCTTGTTTTAGTCCTAAAGGGTTTTCTTTCCAGCACTTACTGATACAGGCAAATCTATACTGATGTTGCACAGGCGAGATGGGAGGAGTCTATCACACGGTCATGTCGCTAGTGGATTCCGTGGTGTCCCTGATGGACAGCTGGAACTGTAGGAAGAAGGAGGACTGCTGTCCACACTGTAGCTGCCTTGTCTGCAGAAACCCCCGATTCCTGTAAATGCAAACCGAGTTGATCTGTGGTGTACATTTTCTCTTACGATTATTGTAAACAGATCACTACTACTTTCTTAAAGGTTTTTCTGCTGTTTCTTGTTATTTCTGAAGCAGACCGTGAGGAGAAATAGCATGGTATGGTCTACCAGTTCTTAAAGTCATAAAGCATTGAGCCATGTGTTGAAAGGGGCGTGGCATGGGGCTCAGCTCATTAATTCTGAAAATCCATTTCCCTGAAGTTGAAAGAGAAAATTTCCAAATTGGTGTTGTCCTGAAGAGTGCTAGCCCCTTCCTACCCTCTTTATACTTGTATAATCTGAGTTTTTGCCAGACAGTAAAATGATGCTCTCCATTTTTCCATTTCCATAATAGCGTTTGTTAATAAATAATTGGAAAACTGGTAGCAATTTAACTAGTCAAAAGGATCCCTGACTGCACAGATGTGAAACCGGGGTCCAAAGCACAGAGATCAGCATGATTTAACGTAACATCAAAGTGACCTAGAAGCAGGGTTATCCTAATGCATCCTTACGCACACAGTATATGCTTCTAAAATTGAACATTGACAGTCTGACAAAAATCAACATAAATACACTGAGTCTGAGCATCTCAATTTGTAGCGAGGGCAGCCAACAATCCTAAACGTTCTACATTGTGTATCAGTTTCAGATACAGGATGTGGTACATAGTGCAATTCTTCAAAAGGTCTTCAAGCTGCTTTATTGCTAGATTTAATGCTTAGCAAATTTAATAAACACTAGTGTTTCTGTTTTGTTTAGTACAGGGCTCCTTTGCCATCCCTATCATTGAGCTGATTCTGCCTACAATTCACAGCATCCTTTCATGGCGGTGGCTTTCTGTGGTGCAGCTTGCATCTTTGTGAGCTCTGACTATCCACTGTGTTCTATTGTTTTTGAGTTTTGCTTTCACATTTTGTTCCGTGCCTGTCTTTTCCGTAAGTTTTGCATTGTTTGTTGAAAGCAGTAAAGAATCTGACCAATACTGACCATGTTTTCTTTAACTTCTCACAGATTCAGCTACTAGTGACTCAACAAAATCTAAGGTAAATTGTTTTGTACAGTTTGGAATATTTTAGAGGGGAATTGCTTTGTGGCTGATTGTTATGATTGGTATGCAGATGCATCCCTGTCTGTGTCTGATGACACACCAGCAGAGTCTTAAAAAGGGAAAAATTAATGCTTAAAATAGAATATGATAGAGGAATACTGGATGGTGAAGTGGGGTGTTGGATTTATCTCAGTGTAGTTTAGCATAATTCAAAGAAGTAGGCATTTACCCCCTCATTCTTAATGTGAAAATTTTCTAACATATGCAAAAGCAGAGAGAATAACATAATGAGCCCTTATTATCCGTGCTCAACAATTAACACATGGCCAAGTTTGTCTCATCTGCACCCGCCCACTTTCCTCCTCTTCGTGACTTTTGTTGTTGTTGGTGGTGGTGGTTTTTTTTGGCCTCACAGCAGGTGGGATCTTAGTTCCCCTACCAGGGATGGAACCTGTGTCCCCTACAGTAGAAGCTCAGAGTCTTAACTACTGGACCACCAGGGAAGTCCCTCGGGACTATTTGGAAGCAAATCCCAAACATTTTGTTTCATTCTGTAAACATTTCAGTAGTAATATAGACTTCATTATTATTATACATTTTTTATGAAAATATATATTCTTGCCTTCTTTTCAACAAGATCACTCATTTTGTTTTGTTTTTTTTTGTTTTGGTTTTAATAAATTTATTTATTTATTTATGGCTGCACTGGGTCTTCGTTGCTGCTTGCGGGCTTTCTCTAGTTGTGGCGAGCGGGGACTACTCTTCGTTGCGGTGCGCGGGCTTCTCATTGCGGTGGCTTCTCGTTGCAGAGCACGGCCTCTAGGCACATGGGCCTCAGTAGTTGTGGCTCGCGGGCTCTAGAGCGCAGGCTTAGTAGTTGTGGTGTACGGGCTTAGTTGCACTGCGGCATGTGGGATCTTCCTGGACCAGGGCTCGAACCCGTGTCCCCTGCATTGGCAGGCGGATTCTTAACCACCGCACCACCAGGGAAGTCCCTAATTTTGTTTTTATAATCAATTTTTGTTTACATAATTTGTGTTCTGTTGACACCACCACCAAAGTACACTTTTTGAGTAGTTTTTAAGACATTCAATTAGAAAGTTTTTCATTAATTCAGTTTGTGCCAGCTTTGCTCTTCTGAGACTGTAGCAAGTAGAATTGTCAATAAATTTGTTCAGGTGTTCTATTTGGAAATGAGACATACATATCATTTCTAAACATAATGGGATCACATATGACTAAATTAGAATTGAATTTCTTGCAGAAAATATCATAAAATACTTAATGATATATCATTTGCTATCACTTATATTGTGATTTTTACCATCTTTTTACCCCAACTTTTTATTTTGAAAAATGTTAAGCCTACAAAAAAGTTATTGGAATAATAGCACCCAAACCTTTTGCCCTAGATTTATCAGTTGGTAAATTTTGATATATATGTAATTTTTTTTTTCTGAGTCATTTGAGAGTTAACTTATAGACATGATAACACTTTACCCCTAAATGCTTCAGTGTGCATCTCCGAAGAACAAGGGGATTCTTCTGTGTAATTACAGCATAATTATTGTATTCTGGTAGTTCACATGAGTACAATACATTATTATTTCTAATGTACAGTTTTTACACAAATTTCGCCAGTTGTCCCAATAATGTGTGTTGTTTTTTCTTTTCCTGTATATAGGATGCAATCAAGGATCGCCCCTTGCGTTATGTTGTCATGTCTCCTTAGACTTCTTTACTTGGAACAGTTTCCCACCTCTTTTTGCCAGAATATAAGAGTTTAGATTTAGATTTTTAGGTTTTAGATTTCATACCTGTTTGAAATTCCCTCCTTTCCTCTTACTAGATGCATATTTCTTAACCTGTGGTTATAGCAGTCTCTTCATCTTAAGTAAATTATGGTGGTGTTTGTATTATACCTATAATATAATGGATGTCCAAATGATAAAATCCTTTGTGACCATTTTTTTCAGTTGTGAAATAATATAGTCATTTGCTCCAACACATAGTGATCACAGAAACATGGAATTTTAAAGGAACCGTTGGGAATCTTAAAGATAGTATAATCTAATTTCTTCTCACTTAAATCAGCAATGAAGTTGAGGTGTTTAAAAGTGAATCACTTGCTCAGTGTCATACACAGCAAGCTAGGGAAGGAACACCAGGTCTTCTAATTCAGAGCTCAGTCACAGCCATCATCCCCTACGGTCTTCAACAGAATGTGTTAAATGTGAATAACCCTTAGAAAGGTCCTGTATAATTATAAAGTCCTTTATAACTTATAAAAACAAAGTTCCATCAATCTGTGATTTCATTTTGGTGAATCCTTTCTAATACAAAAGCCTGAATTTTTACTGTAATTTTCAGGACTTCAGTATAGTAGTTCTAGCTTTTCTAAGATTTTTATGACAACAGAGAAACTATTACTCAGTTTCTGTTACTCTGCATACTTCCTGCCTGCCTGCTTGACTTAAATGGTTTGTGTTACACC
Organism: Lipotes vexillifer; assembly: GCF_000442215.2. Classification (NCBI taxonomy): domain Eukaryota; kingdom Metazoa; phylum Chordata; class Mammalia; order Artiodactyla; family Lipotidae; genus Lipotes; species Lipotes vexillifer. The sequence continues at coordinate 519,523 of NW_006769699.1, read as the reverse complement.
AGCTAGTGTTTACTGACACCCCCCCCCACCCGAATTTACTTAGCCTGTAGGTACATTATGAACACTTAAACAGTCATCATCAAGAACATATTAGGCGTAGCTGACAAAGCCAGTTGGCCGCACTGCCACTTTCTCAATACAGGCCTTTTTTTCTCACTTTCTCAATACAGGCCTTTTTCTCAATACTTTCTCACTTTCTCAATACAGGCCTTTTTCTCAATACTTACCTTTCTATGGTAAGGATTTCAGGTCTTTAATTGACCTTGTGTTTTTTGAACTTCATGATTTGGTTGTTACTTGAGATCAGTGAAGACAATGCCAGCTTGATTTACCTGAGGCCAGTCTCTGCAGATCGAGCCTGCCTGAACTAATGAGAACCCAGGAGCTCCCTTATCTTAATCAGCTTATCTGATACAGTATCTGTATCATGTGATAGCTGTAATTGGAAGATTGAAGTCAGTCATAAAATTTTAACCAATGTCAGAATATTATATTCAACCCTGTCAGAATATTGACTCTATGAGACCCGTGTTCCAGAGGAAGGAACCTGAGGACCCTCTGAGGGTAGCAGAAGCAGGGACGGTCTGTAGATGGAGGGAAGTCAAGAAGAATAGGAGTGCGAGAGGGCCCCAAGCACAGAAGGTGTCCCTGAAAGACAGGTGTATGTCAGCTGTGACATGGCAGATAAATACCACCAGGCAAGAAATGGGACAGATTAAATAAAAATAAGAAGTTGTCTTAGGTACAGGTTAAAAGGAGGTGTAAAAACTACACCCTGTTATTACTTAGCTTTAGTGGTTAAGAAATACTTGGGGGAGGGGGAGGGAAGGAGTGGGAGTTTGGGATGAGCAGATGCAAACTATTCAATGTTATATACAGGATGGATAAACAAGAAGGTCCTGCTGTACAGCACAGGGAACTATATTCAATCTCCTGTGCTAAACCATAATGGAAAAGAATATGAAAAAAAAAATGTCTATGTGTGTATAACTGAGTCACTTTGCTGGACAGCAGAGATGGGCACAACATTGTAAATCAACTATATTTCAGTTAAAAAATAAAATAAAAAATAATCACCAAAGCAATGGGAATCACACAAAAGAAGAAAAAACAAAAGAAATATTGGTGCGGGGGGGGGGGGGCTTTTCAGAAAATGAACTCAGTAACGTTCTTATGTTCAAAGTCTCATGTCTCTGCTCCCCAGGGTTCTTGGGGATCCGGAAAAGATCAGTATAGCAGGGACCTGCTTGTGTCGTCCATCTTCGCGGCCGCCAGTCGCAAGAGGAAGAAACCAAAAGAAAAAGCACAGCCCAGCAGCTCGGAAGACGAACTGGACAATGTGTTTTTTAAGAAAGAAAACGCAGAGCAGGGTCACAACGATATTAAAGAAGAGTCCAAAAAAGAGAGCGAGACACCGGGCAGGAAACAAAGGACCGTGGCCCGCAAAGAAAATCACGCAAAGAAGGACGGCAGCGCGGCCAGAGCTGATCAGCGAGCCCTGCGGGGGGAGAGCGCGGAGCCCCCGGCCCCCCGGGGCGCCATGCAGAGCAGGTCGCCCACCCCGAGCTGTCGCCTGGCCATCCTGAAAGAGGGCCCCAGAGCCCTCGCGGCCCAGAAGGCCTCCCACCCGGACGAGACGGGGCCCGATTCCGGCGCTCTGGCGAGGTTTTCCACCAAGAAATCCACCAGCCCCGAACCCAGAGTCGGCGAGTTTCTGGTCAGTGTCGGCACCATCACCGCCGACTGCTCTGCGTCGTCGCCCGCCCCCTCCGTGACCGGCCTGGACGCCAGCCGGCTGAGCCCCGAAGTGCAGTCGGTGGCCGAGAGCAGGGGGGACGACGCCGACGACGAGAGGAGCGAGCTGGTCAGCGAGGGGCGGCCGGTGGAGACGGACAGCGAGAGTGACTTCCCCGTCTTCCCCGCCGCTCTGGCCTCCGAGAGGCTCCTCCGCGGAAAACTGCACGAGGCCACGAAGATGAGCCGGCGGGACTCCGAAGGCAGTGAAGTCAGCTGTACGGAGGGGAGTTTAACACCGAGTTTAGAGAGCCGGAGACAGCTCTTCAGTTCCCATAAGCTGATTGAGTGTGATACTCTGTCCAGGAAAAAATCCGCCAGATTCAAGTCAGACAGCGCGACTCTAGGAGATGCCAAGAATGAGAAAGAAGCCCCTTCCATCACGAAAGTGTTCGAGGTGATGAAAAAAGGAAAATCAACGGGGAGTTTACTGACACCACCACCCAGAAGTGAATCCGAGAAACAGGAACCCACCTGGAAAACGAAAATAGCTGATCGGTTAAAACTGAGGCCCAAAGCACCGGCAGATGACATGTTTGGAGTAGGAAATCAAAAAACCAACGCGGATCCTGCCAAAAGGAAAAACATCAAACGCAGACACACGCTGGGAGGGCACAGGGATGCTACTGAAATCAGTGTTTTGAACTTCTGGAAAGCGCAGGAGCAGAGTGGGGACAGAGAATCCGAACTTTCAGCTGTGACACGGTTGAAGCCCAAATGCTCAGCCCAGGACCTGTCCATCTCAGACTGGCTGGCCAGGGAGCGGCTACGCACCAGTACGGCCGACCTGAGCAGAGGGGACGCGGGGGACCCCCAGCCCCAGAGCCTGAGCACATTAGAAATACCCACCACGGACCCAGCCCTGTCTTCTCAGTCCGATGCAGACAGTTCTCCCAGCACCTTGGCTTCAACCAACAGGCCCCCTCTTTCCACACCACCACAGCCACCTGACCAAATCAGTGGAGAAAGCTTCCAGAACACGAGCCAAAACGCCAGTTCTGCAGCGACGGCCCAACCTCATCAACTGTCCGAAACCCCAGGCAACAAAGCACAGTTCCATCCCTGTCTTTAAACTGGGGCCACGTCCACTCCAGCGAATAAAAGCTACTGTTACACGTTCCATAACTCTGTAAATATTTTCTTGTACCAGAATTGTTATTATGCAGCCTTCATTTGGGCTGGTTTCATCATTTTGCACTGTGAAATAGCTTTACAGTGCATTACTACAGCCAGAAGAACATATATATGTATTTAAAAATATATTGGATAGTTGTATACAAATGAGCAAGGTTATTTGTTGCGACTCACCACATAGTGCATACACCCAAGATTACTGAAGAAAATAGCTGGCATTAGTATGCAGCAAATGTGTTCTTTTGGTTTCATCACTAACAAAAGTGCCTCATCATAAAAATACATTTGGTTTTTAGGGTGCCATATTGTTAAAATTAGATAACTTACACTGAGTAAACAAATGCGTTTTATTGGTAACAAATTTCATCACATTTACCAGTTTTAACACAGGTAGATACAGAACTTCCATTCTCTAGTCATTCCAGGTGGATCTCTGAGTTTTCTATTCAAACTTTTAATACAGTTTTTGAGTTTTGTGTGACTTGAATTTTTAATCTTTCTGTAAAATACGTAACTTAAATGAACATATTATATGTGTATCTTTTCTTCAGATACCAGATTTGATATAAATGTTGTAACATAGATGTGTAGATAGTGACCTGGATGGAACTGGCTTCTTTATGGAGAAGAATATAATTCTGCATGAGGACTTAATGGATCCAAACCTGTGTCATGCCTGTGTGCATACCCAAGTAAACACTGGAAATAAAAATTGTTTTGGTGAACTTTGCATGGCTTGAAACTTATTCTAATATATATATTTAATGCCATCCATTTATAACTGCCTTAATTGGTTCTGACATTTATTTATTTATGTACTTATTTAATTTTTTGCTGCCGTGCGGCACGCAGGATCTTAATTCCCTGACCAGGGATTGAACCTGTGCCCCCTGCGGTGGAAGTGCGCAGTCCTAACCACTGGATGGCCAGGGAAGTCCCTGCTTATGACTTTTAAAAATTTACCTACTCTAGGGCTTCCCTGGTGGCGCAGTGGTTGAGAGTCCGCCTGCCGATGCAGGGGACA
>NW_006769699.1:483286-515411 GCF_000442215.2 Lipotes vexillifer | reverse complement strand
CCCGGAAAAAAAAAAAAAAAAAAAAAAAAAAATTTACCTACTCTATACATTCCCCCTCTCTTTTTGGCCGTGTCTGGCAGGGATCTCTTGTAAATGTTTCCATTGGCCTAACTTCACTCGTGTACACAGATAATATTTAACTTTTCTAGCTGAAGTCATATATGCTGTTTACCTTTTTCTGGAGATTATGAGTGAAGGGAACATGCATTTGGAAGTCAAACCAACTCTATACTTCCTAGCTACATAAACTTGGACAAATTATTTAACGTCTCTTAATTTATTCCCTTTGTATAAACGATGACAATAATAGTATCTACTATAAGGGTTATTAGATCTAAATGAGATACTCTTCCAAATATAGTGCCTGCCACACATTACTTGCAAAATGTATATCAAAGATACTCTTAGAAATAATGGGTACTTAAAGATTGTTAAATTTAAAAAATCTGTCTAGTTTTAAATAAATTTCACATGTCTCATTTCTAAACGTTCTGTTTAGTTGTTTCAAAACAGCATAGTCAATTTTGAGATCCCTTTTGTTTGCATCGCATTTTAAGCCTTCTTTTACGTCTGTAAAATATTAAACCCATTGATGTTAGCATGAATTCTAGAACCAGACTGCCTGGCTTCCAATCTAGGTTCTGCCGTTTACACACTGGATGAGTTTGATGGCTACGTAACTTCTCTGTGCCTTTCTTCACATGTGGAATGAAGAAAAGGCACAGAGAAGTCTCATAGTTACTGTTATATGTGTTTGCTGTTATTGTTATATTTTAGATCTGATGGCTTGCCATAGCTTCAGTTTTATCAGGTCTGTTTCTTTCACCTTTAACCTCTAATTCTTTAATCTGATATTTCTACTGACCCTCGCCTATGGTGATTCTGTTTTCTCATATATTTATAGTGTTTACTCATACAAGTCAGAATAAGAGATTTATAATTTTATCATTATCATCTTTGTGCCAAAAAAGTACACCTTGGTCGCGGTGTACATAGTTCAATGTACCCAAATGATAAATTTTCCCTTTTTCTATTTTTGAGAATACCGGAAGGTTGCTTTTTGAAGAGAAAGTGAGAGGAAGAATCAAGCATCTTCATGCCACCTCCTCTGGCTTTGAAAGTCAACGTAGTAGCTCATAGAGTCACACAAGAACCTCTGGAGAGTTTTCTTAGAGGAGCCCTTAAGATTCAGAGAATAATGTCTCTAGCTTCCTAATGAATCAAACACAAAAGCAGAAATATGACTTTGTTCTTTTTTAAGTGACCACTGTATTATATTTCTAGGATAGATACCATTTTAAAACTACGAAATGGACAGTTTATTCTATTTTAATTAATTTATTATTTTTGGCTGCATTGGGTCTTCGTTGCTGTGCACAGGCTTTCTCCAGTTGTGGCGAGTGGGGGCTTCTCACTGCAGTGGCTTCTCTTGTTGTGGAGCACGGGCTCTAGGGCACGCAGGCTCAGTAGTTGTGGCTTAGTTGCTCCGTGGCATGTGGGATCTTCCCAGACCAGGGCTGGAATCCATGTCTCCTGCGTTGGCAGGCGGATTCTTAACCACTGCGCCACCAGGGAAGCCCTGATACCATTTTAAATACTAGGAAACAGTAATCTTCCCTTTCCTCCAGCCCCTTGGAATAGACATCATGCAAACAAAGCTCTTAAATCATAAAATTATAGCTTAAGCATTCAAACTTCCTTCCTTGGGTTCCTCATCCTGCTAAGAAGGGGCCGCGTACTCAAGGACCTCAGGCCCCCTCCCCCCATGTCTCTCCACATGCGCTTTTCACAAGCGCGCCCTCCAGCTGTGGCTCCTGATCGCTTCGTCCAGCCTGCCCCTTACCTAATTATTTTCATCTCATGCGGTCTTAGTGGATGGATTGCTTGCCTGTGGCCATAATAAGAAAAGTGTTCACAGTGAACAAAAAGAGATGTCACGTAAGAATCCAGATTCTCTTAAAACTGGAAGATCCGGCAGCTCTGGTTCCTCTAGACCCACATTCCCACAGAAACTGGGTAGCTGCCACTCCTTACGGCTTTCTGGCTCCCCCAGGCCCCCCACCCCTGCCTTCACCAGCCTGGGGCCACTGCACAGAGCACTGCAGTCTCTGCTTTAAGCCCTAAATTACCACCCTGATGCCTAGAGTGGATAAGCCGTCCTTGATGAAAGAAAGTACAGCTGTGGCCTCATCGCCAGCCCCAATCCGTGTCTAAAATCAGGAGTAAGAAAGAACAGAAAAGGACAGCCGAGAAGGGAATTCCTCGACAGGGATGTTTCCTCAACGCCTCCACCACTGCGTGTGTGATGACAGCGGCTCACACGAGGTGCAGCGACTGCCAGGCACCCAGCGTTCTAAGTTTTCTAGGCAACAACACTGACTGCACAGAGGTACTGTGCAACAGCTGTCTGCTTCTTTACCAGTGTAAAGATCACACTTCTCAGCCTCTCTCCCAGCCTAGTGTGGCCATGTGCCCACCAGCTGAAAGGAGTGGTTTATGCAACTTCCAGCAAGTGTCCTTAAAGGGAAGGGCATGTGGTTCTCCCTGCTTTCCTCTTTTCACCAATGGATCCTGGAGCTTCAGCAGCCCTTTTGAACCATGAGGTAACCGGGAACAGGAGAGAGCCTCGAGGGGGAGCCTACACATCTGACCCCATGGACTGCCTGCCACACCAGCTGTGGACCCCACCTCTCGGTGGCCTGTGCATGACAGAGGGATAGACTTCTCTCTGGTTTAGGCCATTATTATTTGGGGTTTTCTGGCATGCATAGCTGAACCTAGTCCTAGATGTTCCAGAAGTATAATATCCTATGATATCCCTCTCTTCCAGATGAGGAAACAGAGGCAGAGAGTTTCAGCCACTGGACCAAGATTTTGCAGCTAAGAATGCCAAATGGTTTTCCACCCAGGTCAGATGTACCATGTGTGGTCCCATACCTAGCAGTGGCATTAGGATTCATTAAATTGACTCCAATGGTTCCAGTTTTTGTTTTAGTAAGGCAGAATTTTAGAACTTAGAGATTTCTCTCTCTTTATAATATGCTAAGAACACAAAAGTAAACACATAGGGTTAGTATTATGTATCTGAATAAAACCTACTAGTCACTTGAGGATTTTAGACTGATCTATCAGAGGTTTTTCTAAAATGAGAGAATTTACTTCGGGAGGTGTATCCGGAAGAAATAGAGGACATCAGAACATGACTTTCGATGGCTTAAGCACTTTTAATTTCTCTTACATATATAACTTAAACTTGCTTTTAGTTACTAACTCTGGGCCATTTCCATAAGCAATCTCAGTTTCCCGTAGGAAAGCCAAGTTCTGAGAAACAAAACTCCCTCAAGAAAAAAGCTTTGATTTGTTTAAATAATTTTATTTTCTGGGAACAAAAATCATTTCTTAGATAAAATATACATTTTCAATTTTTCAAACCGAGCCATACCGCCAACCTCAATTCCCATTTGAAATCCAAACAATAGCTTGGTACATGCAATTTCTTTTCTCAAAAACAAAACAGACAACATACCAGCTCTGTACGGAGTGGAACTGAGCCCTGGGCGTGCGTTCCGTTGCCACATTCTAGGGCAGCTCCTCTTATTTTCTCACAGACAGCAAACCGTCTGGCTCTGCAGACGTCACCTGCAATCTTCCTTGACTCAACCTCTCTTGTCTCTGGTGCTTCTCAACTTCTGGAAGCTGCCTACTGACATCAGTGCCACTCTTCCTGACTTAAGAGCCACAGTCGCCCCCATCACATCACCCCAGAGTGCCTGTCCCCTCAGTCACCTCCCTCCTCCCCCTTATCCCTGGAATAGGCCATCTGCTCTCAGGTGCCATTTTCCAGCCCTGGTTCCCACTGGGAAAGATGTGAGGAAAGGTCTTGGGAGAGGTAAGAGGATGGGGTCACTTACTCAAAGCAACGCCCTGTCTTTTCTCATTCCGAGGCAGGAAGACAGTGTGGCAGAAAGCCACTTCCATGCCCTGGTCCAGCGACTGGTGCCCTCGTGAGGGGAGGGCAGCCTGAGCTCCAGGAGGGCCTGGAGCTGACCGGTGTCACCTGTGGGCATTCCTGTCAGCCAGGCTGCAGGCCACACGGGTCTTCACCTGAAGGGACTGTGCTCTTCTCGCCAGAACTGGCAGCTTTCACACTGCAGGGGCAACCAGAAGTGGGCGGCGTCCTCTTTGGAAGCAGCTAGGGCAGGACAGTTGTGCCCTGACCGAGGAGCGGGTGGTTAGAGCCCAGGGTGGTAGGTAGACTGTGTGGCTGCCCCCATCATACTGGTTCCTTGAGAAAGTTGGGGAAGCGTCACGATATTTGCCGGGAGGTCTGTCCTTCCTTAGGCTTTGGTGTGACTGAACCTGACACAGTAATTGAGCTAATTTTTCAAAACATCGTTCTCCAGTTAAAAAAAAAAACCAAGTCAGTTCTTCTCAGTACCGCCATCTTCCCAGAAGCATCTGGTATTGCTATGGCAACAGAACGCAGGCCGCGTGCTTGGCCGCGTAAGCAATGGCTAATGTTGATGGAACTCAGAGATTTCCCTCTTGTGAATGTCATCCGTGGGCGAGCAGTATGTTTTAGTTTTGCAGAAGGCAGAGGTGGATGGAAGGGGCAACAGAAGTGAGGCTCTGGGCCGAGTGTAAACACACAGACCCACACCTCCAGTTAGGACAAGATGGAGTCACTTCTTCGTGATCTGTCCCCTTAGCTTCTGCGCGGGCACCATGCACGCTCACGGGCCCTTCCCACCTCTGAGCCTCTGCTTCCCTCTCATCTCTCTCCACATCTCTTCCAAAATGCTCTTCAAGATGCAAATCGCGTCCCTTTTCTGCTTAAAATCCACTCATTCTTCCCTTTCGCCCACTAGGAAAAGCACTGCCTTTGTGGCTTCGCGTGCAAGGCCTTTCTGATTTTGGCTGCAACCTACATTTACATCGCCTCTGCTCCTTCTCTCAGGCACCAACCCAGCCGAACAGCGGGTGTCCGGGCCCGGCTTCCCCGGGTGGGTCCTGCCTCTCCAGCTCCGTGGAGCTGCCCCCACGTCCTCAGCCCTTTCCTCCTCGCTGAGCTTCCAGCTGATCCTCTTCAGCAAATTCCCGGCCGGTGGGCTTTCCACGCCCCGCAGTTACGGCTCAGCGCGCCCAGCTGCGCCCACTCAGGCTGGGCTGCGGAGAGCGGGCTCTGCGGCCTGGGACGCCCCCCGGCTCCTCCCTCCCAAGCCCTACGTGTGACGCCGACGTAGCTTAAAACCAGCACGGAGGGGCCAAAGTTAGAAAAGGCTAAATGGTGGTGGCAAGGGAGAGGGGGTGGGGAGTGTGAAGGCCGGAGGAAGGAGGCCTGGTGCCCCGGGGAGCCGGAGGCCATAATGTCACGGTCAGCTGCCCGTGAAGGGGCTGCCCCGCAAAGGAGTGGTTTGGGGCTGGAAAGTGGGATACAGCCCACTCCCTCCCTGGCATCTTCCGAGGGCCGAGAACCGGATCCGTCCAAGCGAGACGCCCTGCTCCCTGGGCCCTCCGCTGTGAAGAGGCTGGAAGGCCGTCCCAGGTGAGTGTTGACAAGCCTTGTCACTGTTGATTCTGGGGGCCTGTCCTGTGGGTTGTAGGGTGGTTGGCAGCACCCTGGCGCCCACCCACTAGACGCCAGTGGCACCCCCCAGGACCCACAGTTGTGAGACCCCAAAATTGTCTCCAGACATTCCCAGCTGTCTCCTGGGAGCAAATCCCCTCTGGTTGGGAACATGGGAGACAGAGTTATTGGTCGCCGGGAGATGGGGGATCCTCTCTGCCGGCGGGGGTAGGGACTTGGGGAGGGGGAGTCGACGGAGCGAGCGGGGACTCAGCGCATGCGCAGTGAGAACGCCGCCCCCAGCCCCACCCCGACTCCGAGTGATCAGGCCTCCAGGTGCGCTGACACCCAAGAGCCTGGACGCGGGAGGTGCTGGCAGCGGCACTTCAAAAAGACGCCAGGGCAGAATTTCTCCTTTTTTGGTAGCACGTGGCCTTTTGTTGCAGATGAAAATTCCACACACCTCCCCCGCCATCCTGATAGGGCTCTGGGGCGCAGTAAGGGTTTCCCACCAGCTAAGAGCTACTGAAAGACAGAGGTAATATCTTTGCATTCCTTGCATTCAAGCACAAGCGTCTGCAGAGCAGGTTGGAGGTAGGAGCTGCATAGCAGAGCCCCGTGGCCCCCGGTAAAGGGTTTGTGTTTTATTTAATACACCTGGAATGATCTGTTGACTGTAACAGGTGGAAATGCAACAGGGATACATGTAAATTCGTTCTTGAGTACGAAGTATCAATTGCACAATCTAGAACGGGGCTGCGTGGCTTGGCATTTGCACACGTTTGTCTTTTGCTGACACCTGAGAATGAACTGTGAGGTCCTGTTGCTCAGAATCTAATGCAGTCCTGGGGAGCTCGAATAGAAACCAGATCTTCAGGCTAAGAGCGGGAACCCTCTCACTAGGCTCTGCCTGGAGCCTTTTGTTCAGATTTCAGTTAAAATACGCCGTCACCTGCTCGCTGACTACCTTTTCTGGGTTGAACCATTGTTCTGGTGAGCACACCTGAGTCAGGCCCTCGGTTTCCCTGGCTTCCTTCCTCACCCACGTGTCTGCGGCTTCTGGCTCCATCCCTGCTGTGCGCAGCGCGACTTCTTCCAGAAGGCCCACAGCTAAAAATGAAAGGGCAGCAAGTTCATGGTGAGCAGAGGTGGGAGACAGGGCTGCCTTGCACAGATTCACACCCCCGCTGCTGGGATTTGAGTTCCCAGGGGATTCCATACCTCTGTTCTTAGTTCTGGTAACCAACAAATACTACAGACGGGGTGGCTTAAACAGCAGACATTTATTTCCTCACAGTTCTAGAGGCTGGAAGTTGGAGATAAGGGTGTTTGGGTTCTGGTGAAGGCTCTCCTCCTAGCTTGCAGATGCCCATCTTCTCAGGTGTCTTTTTTTTTTTTTTTTTTTTTTTTTTTTTTTGCGGTACGCGGGCCTCTCACTGCTGTGGCCTCTCCCGTTGCGGAGCACAGGCTCCGGACGCGCAGGCTCAGCGGCCGTGGCTCACGGGCCCAGCCGCTCCGCGGCATGTGGGATCTTCCCGGACCGGGGCACGAACCCGCGTCCCCTGCATCGGCAGGCGGACTCTCAACCACTGCGCCACCAGGGAAGCCCAGGTGTCTTATTTTTAATCGGGATATAGTTGTTTTACAGTGTTGTGTTGGTTTCTACTGTACAGCGAACTGAAGTAGATAAGAGTTCCCTGTGCTGTACAGCAGGTTCTCAGTTACCTATTTTATACATATTAGTGTATATATGTCAATCCTAATCTCCCCATTCATCCCACCCCACCCTCTTTTCCCTCTTGGTGACCATACGTTTGTTCTCTACACCCGTGTCTCTATTTCTGCCTTGCAAACAGGTTCATCTGTACCACTTTTCTAGATTCCACCTATATGCGTTAATATACGATATTTGTTTTTCTGACTTCACTCTCTATGACAGGCTCTAGGTCCATCCATGTCTCTACAAACGACCCAGTTTCATTGCTTTTTATGGCTGAGTAATATTCCATTGTATATATGTACCACATCTTCTTTATCCATTCGTCTGTTGATGGGCATAGGTTGCTTCCATGTCCTTGCTATTGTAAATAGTACTGCAATGAACATTGGGGTGCATGTGTCTTATGGTTTTCTCAGGGTATATGCCCAGTAGTGGGATTGCTGGGTCATATGGTAGTTCTATTTATAGTTTTTTAAGGAACCTCCATACTGTTCTCCATAGTGGCTGTATCAATTTACATTCCCACCAACAGTGCAAGATGGTTCCCTTTTCTCCACACCCTCTCCAGCATTTATTGTTTGTAGATTTTTTGATGATGGCCATTCTGACTGGTGTGAGGTGATACCTCATTGTAGTTTTGATTTGCATTTCTCTAATAATTAGTGATGTTGAGCATCTTTTCATGTGCCTCTTGGCCATCTGTATGTCTTCTTTGGAGAAATGTTTATTTAGGTCTTCCACCCATTTTTTGATTGGGCTGTTTTGTTTTTTTGATATTGAGCTGCATAAGCTGTTTGTATATTTTGGAGATTAATCCTTTGTCCATTGATTCATTTGCAAATATTTTCTCCCATTCTTTCTGAGGGTTGTCTTTTCATCTTGTTTATGGTTTCCTTTGCTGTGCAAAAGCTTTTAAGTTTCATTAGGTCCCATTTGTTTATTTCCATTACTCTAGAAGGTGGGTCACAAAAGATTTTGGTGTGATTTATGTCAAAGAGTGTTCTGTCTATGTTTTCCTCTAAGAGTTTTATAGTGTCTGGTCTTACATTTAGGTCTTTAATCCATTTTGAGTTTATTTTTGTGTATGGTGTTAGGGAGTATTCTAATTTCAATTCTTTTTTTTTTTTTTTGTGGTACGTGGGCCTTTCACTGCTGTGGCCTCTCCTGTTGCGGAGCAAAGGCTCCGGACGCACAGGCTCAGTGGTCATGGCTCACGGGCCTAACCACTCCGCGGCATGTGGGATCTTCCCGGACCGGGACACAAACCCGTGTCCCCTGCATCAGCAGGCAGACTCTCAACCACTGCGCCACCAGGGAAGCCCCTCTAATTTCAATTCTTTTACATGTAGCTGTCCAGTTTTCCCAGCACCACTTATTGAAGAGACTGTCTTCACTTCATTGTGTGTTCTTGCCTCCTTTGTCATAGATGAGATGTCCATAGGTGTACGAGTTTATCTCTGGGCTTTCCATCCAATTCCATTGTCCTATATTTCTGTTTTTGTGCCAGTACCATACTGTCTTGATTACTGTAGCTTTATAGTATAGTCTGAGGTCAGGGAGCCTGATTCCTCCAGCTCCACTTTTTCCCCTCACAATTGCTTTGGCTATTTGGGGTCTTTTGTATTTCCATACAAATTGTGACTTTTTTTTTTAGTTCTGTGAAAAATCTCACTGGTAGTTTGATAGGGATTGCATTGAATCTGTAGATTGGCTTGGATAGTATAGTCATTTTAAGAATATGGATTCTTCCAATCCAAGAACATGGTATATCTCTCCATCTGTTTCTGTCATCTTTGATTTCTTTCATCAGTGTCTTATAGTTTTCTGAGTACAGGTCTTTTACCTCCTTGTGTAGGTTTATTCCTAGGTATTTTATTCTTTTTGTTGCAGAGGTCAATGTGATTGTTTCCTTAATTTCTCTTTCTGATCTTTTGTTGTTAGTTTATAGGAATGCAAGAGATTTCTGTGCATTAATTTTGTATCCTGCAACTACACCAAATTCGTTGATTAGCTCTAGTAGTTTTCTGGTGGCATTTTTAGGATTCTCTATGTATAGTATCATGTCATCTGCAAACAGTGACAGTTTTACTTCTTCTTTTCCAATTTGTATTCCTTTTATAAATCAGATTTCTTCTCTGATTACTGTGGCTAGGACTTCCAAAACTATGTTGAATAAGAGTGGCAAGAGTGGACATCCTTGTCTTGCTCCTGATATTAGAGGAAATGCTTTCAGTTTTTCACCATTGAGAATGATGTTTGCTGTGGGTTTGTCATATATGGCCTTTATTATGTTGAGGTAGGTTGCCTCTGTGTCCACTTTCTGGAGAGTTTTTTTCATAAATGGGTATTGAATTTTGTAAAAAGCTTTTTCTGCGTCTATTGAGATTTGATTTGCGGATACTGAAAAATTCTTGCATCCCTGAATTCCACTGTCAAGTGGGACAAATTCCACTTGATCATGGTGTATGATCCTTTTAATGCATTGTTGTATTTGGTTTGCTAGTATTCTGTTGAGGATTTTTGTGTCTATGTTCATCAGTGACATTGGTTTGTAATTTTCTTTTTTGTGATATCTTTATCTGGTTTTGGTGTCAGGGTGATCGTGGTCTCAGAATGAGTTTGGGAGTGATCTGTCCTCTGCAATTTTTAAAAATTAATTAATTAATTTTTGGCTGCACTGGGTCTTCGTTGCTGCACGCAGACTTTTCTGTAGTTGTGGCGAGTGGGGGCTACTCTTCATTGCAGTGCACGGGCTTCAGTAGTTGTGGCACATGGGCTCAGTAGTTGTGTCTTTTGGGCTCTAGAGTGCAGGCTCAGTAGTTGTGGCACACAGGCTTAGTTGCTCCGTGGCATGTGGTATCTTCCCGGACCAGGGCTCAAACCCATGTCTCCTGCATTGGCAGGCGGATTCTCAACCACTGCACCACAAGGGAAGCCTCCTTCCTCTGCAGTTTTTTGGAATAGTTTGAGAAGGATGGGTGTTAGCTCTTCTCTAAATGTTTGATAGAATTCACCTGTGAAGCCCTTTGGTGCTGGCCTTTTGTTTGTTGGAAGATTTTTAATCACGGTTTCAATTTCATTACTTGTGATTGGTCTGTTCATATTTTCTATTTCTTCCTGGTTCAGTCTTGGGAGATTGTACCTTTCTAAGAATTTGTCCATCTCTTCCAAGTTGTCCATTTTATTGGCGTAGAGTTGCTTGTCTCTTATGATGCTTTGTATTTCTGCAGTGTCTGTTGTAACTTTTCCTTTTTCATTTCTAATTTTATTGATTTGAGTCCTCTCACTCTTGATGAATCTGGCTAAAGGTTTATCAATTTTGTTTATCTTCTCAAAGAACCAGCTTTTAGTTTTATTGATCTTTGCTATTGTTTTCTTTGTTTCTATTTCATTTATTTCTGCTCTGATCTTTATGATTTCTTTCCTTCTACTAACTGGGTTTTTTTTTTTTTTTGTTATGCTTTCTCTAGTTCCTTTAGGTGTAAGGTTAGATAGTTTATTTGAGATTTTCCTTGTTTCTTGAGGTAGGATTGTATTGCTGTAAAATTCCATCTTAGAACTGCTTTTGCTGCATCCCATAGGTTTGGGGTCGTGGTGTTTTTGTTGTCATTTGTCTCTAGGTATTTTTTGATTTCCTCTTTGATTTCTTCAGTGATCTGTTGGTTATTTAGTAGCACACTGTTTAGCCTCCATTTGTTTGTGTTTTTTACATTTTTTTTCCTGTAATTGATTTCTAATCTCACAGTGTTGTGGTCAGAAAAGATGCTTGATACAATTTCAGTTTTCTTAAATTTTCCAAGGCTTGCTTTGTGACCCAAGTTATGATCTATCCTGGAGAATGTTCCATGTGCACTTGAGAAGAAAGTGTATTCTGCTGTTTTTGGATGGAATGTTCTATAAATATCAATTAAATCTATCTGGTCTATTGTATCATTTAAATCTTGTTTTTCCTTATTAATTTTCTGTCTGGATGATCTGTCCATTGGTGTAGTGGGGTGTTAAAGTCCCCCAGTATTACTGTGTTACTGTCAATTTCCTCTTTTACAGTTGTTAGCATTTGCCTTATGTATTGAGGTGCTCCTATGTTGGGTGCGTATATATTTATAATTGTTATATCTTCTTCTTGGATCGATCCCTTGATCATTATGTAGTGTCCTTCCTTGTCTCTTATGATAGTCTTTATTTTAAAGTCTATTTTATCTGGTATGAGTATTGCTACTCCAGCTTTCTTTTGATTTCCATTTGCATGGAATGTCTTTTTCCATCCCCTCACTTTCAGTCTGTATGTGTCCCTTGGTCTGAAGTGGGTCTCTTGTAGACAGTGTATATATGGGTCTTGTTTTTGTATCCATTCAGCCAGTCTGTGTCTTTTGGTTGGAGCATTTAATCCATTGACATTTAGGGTAATTATGGATATGTGTGTTCCTATTACCATTTTCTTAATTGTTTTGGGTTTGTTTTTGTAGGTCTTTTTCTTCTTGTGTGTTTCCCACTCAGAGAAGTTCCTTTAGCGTTTGTTGTGGAGCTGGTTTGGTGGTGTTGAATTCTCTTAGCTTTTGCTTGTCTGTAAAGCTTTTGATTTCTCTGTTGAATCTGAATGAGATCCTTGCTGGGTAGAGTAATCTTGGTTGCAGGTTTTTCCCTTTCATCACTTTAAATATTTCCTGCCATTCCCTTCTGGCCTGCAGAGTTTCTGCTGAAAAAATCAGCTGATAACATTATGGGGATTCCCTTGTATGTTATTTGTTGCTTTTCCCTTGCTGATTTTTAATATTTTTTCTTTGTATTTAATTTTTTGAAATAAATTTATTTATTTTTTGGCTGTGTTGGGTCTTAGTTGCTGCATGCGGGCTTTCTCTAGTTGTGGCGAATGGGGTCTACTCTTTGTTGCAGTGTGTGGGCTTCTCATTGTGGTGGCTTCTCTTTGTCGCAGAGCACAGGCTCTAGGTGCGCAGCCTTCAGTAGTTGTGGCATGCGGGCTGCAGTAGTTGTGGCTCACAGGCTCTAGAGTGCGGGCTCAGTAGTTGTGGCGCACAGGCTTAGTTGCTCTGCGGCATGTGGGATCTTCCTGGACCAGGGCTTGAACCTGTGTCCCCTTCACTGGCAGGCGGATTCTTAACCACTGCTCCACCAGGGAAGTCCCTGTATTTAATTTTTGATAGTTTGATAGTTTGATAGTTTGATAGTTTGATTAATGTGTGTCTCGGCATGTTTCTCCTTGGGTTTATCCTGTGTGGGATTCTCTATGCTTCCTGGACTTGATTGCCTATTTCCTTTCCCATGTTAGGGAAGTTTTCAACTATAATCTCTTCAAATATTTTCTCAGAGTCAGGTGTCTTTTCTTAGAAGGGCGTTAATCCTAACAGGAGGGCCTCACCCTCATGACCTCATTTAACCTTCATTACCTTCCAAAGGCGCCCTCCCCCCACTGCATACCATCATGTTAGGCATTTGGGCTTCAACACGTGGACTTAGGAGGGACACCAGTATTCAGTCTATAACAGTTCTGGCCTCTGATACTTGGAATTCCGCCACTGGATGCTCGACCCTTTGATTAAACATTGCCGTCTTCCTATAGCTCTAAGGTGATTAGGGGGAAACATTAGTTTTCTAGTGCGTTAGTTTATCACTTTCCCCCAAATAGGAATGATGAAAGGTACTGAGTAGTTTTGAAAGGGAGGCCCTGAAATGAGTACAAATGCCACCTGCCTCACACATTCATCCAGGGCTGTGGCTGTGTACCACTGGTGGGTTGTACGTTTGTACACCCGTGGCCAAAACTGAGATGAAGGAAGTTGGATTCAGTGAGGAGCAGGGCTTGCACGTCTCTTGGAGGAAGTTCCAGAAATGACCACCAGGTGGCAGCAACGCTGCTGAACTGGGAGGGAGTCTTTAAGCTCTGGATGACATGGAGGGGGGAAACTATATGAGCCTCCCAGCCCCCTTCCACCAGGTTCCACAGGAGAGCATCGTCCTTCATGGTTTTTAGCGGGTCCTGCTGATCTTGGGTGGCCTTGGCCTGCAGTGGTTTGAAGCAGGATTTTGGTTCCCGGCCAGAGACTGAGGTCAGGCCATAATGGTGAGAGCACTGAATCCTAGCCACTAGACTAATGACCAGTGACAAGGCCCTGGCCCTTCAGCTTTGCAGAAATGAATTCCCACAAAGACAGAAAGTAGTGAAACAAGTAAAGTGTTTCTTAGGAGGATAGACACATGGGCGGACTCAGAGAGAGTCGTGTCCTCGTGGTCGTTTGAATCACTTATGTGGGGCATTTCTTTCAGGTTTCCTTGGCCGGTCATCTTGCTTTGCCTGGATCTGAGTCTCTACTCGGTATATCTCAGGACCCTCCCGTGTGCGCGTGCATTTCTTAGCCAAGATGGACTCCAGCAAAGAGGCCTATGGGTAGGTTGATATCACTCCCCTTTTGACCTCCGAGGAGCTTTTCTGTGCATGTATAGTCGGGAAGGTCTCCTTGACCTCAGGAATGAGAAATCTGTGGTGTCTATCTTTTATCTGTTTAGCTTGCGGCCCATCTATCTCCTGCCTCACTGCTATGGGCCTCTCTGTGTGTACGGATGGACCTTAATCACTGTCCTTCTTAAATTTTTACTGATTACTTCATACCACTTGGGGGATTGTCAGCTCTCCCAAGGATTATGCAGGAGAGGGTGCTCATAGCAGGGGTCCTGATCCAGGCTTCCTGGAGAGAATATTCCAGGCAGAGAGAGCAGCTTGTGGCTCAGGCTTGTCTGATGGACATAACCTACAGCAGGGCAGCTGGAGCAGAGGGAGTGATGTGGCAGATACTCTGAGCTGAGATGAAGGGCAGGTAACAGCCAGATCCCCTAGGGCAGGAATGTCCTGGGAGTATCTCTTGAGGAATTTTGGACAGACGGGGCAGAAGGAGGGCATAGCCCCTTTCTCTGGGGTCACTCAATGAAAGGACTTTCTTTCTCAGGGACCTGGAAGGTGTGTCAGACCTGGCCAGACCCCTTCCGCTGTGTGATTCTGTTCATTTGCAGAAATGAAGACTGTCTGATTGCAACTACCATACAATGACCTATTTATTCCTGAAAGTCTCATTCCCTGACTCCATCTTCAGGGGGGTGAACTCTTTCTTGTGTGCAAAATATTCTCTCTTGGCTTGGTTCACCTGAGCTGATGGCAGCCCTTCTCGAGATACAGGAGGTGTTCAGGGCCCTCTGTTTCAGAAAGAGCAGGCCCATACGGCTCTTTTCTGGCTTAGAGGAGCCCAGGGGTGTGGAGGCGAGCGGCACCAAGGCCCCAGACACTGGCAGTGGTGTGTGTGGTCCAGTGATTGCAAAATCAGAAAGGGGGAAAGGGCTTCCCTGGTGGCGCAGTGGTTGAGAGCCCGCCTGCCGATGCAGGGGACACAGGTTCGTGCCCTGGTCCGGGAAGATCCCACATGCCGCGGAGCAGCTGGGCCCGTGAGCCATGGCCGCTGGGCCTGCGCATCCGGAGCCTGTGCTCCGCAACGGGAGAGGCCACAGCAGTGAGAGGGCCGCTTACCGCAAAAAAAGAAAAAAATAAAAAGAAAAAAAAAAAAAGAAAGGGGGAAAGACACTCAAGCAAGGAGACTGAACAGCTCAAAGACAGACTTCATCTTCCTTACAGATCTAAGGAAGCTTAGCCCTCTCATCTGCCTATAATCTTAGATCTAATCTGCCTTAAGAGGCAGCACTGAAAACCACTTTAAGAGCTGGCTCAAACAGAATATGATTAAGTAACTGCTATGGAGAAGCACTTAACTAATGCAGGACTGTGTTGGCCAACATTTTTTTTTTTAAGTTTTATTTTATACTGGAGTAGAGCTGATTTACAATGTTGTGTTAGTTTCAAGTGTACAACAGTGATTCAGTTACACATACACATACAGCCACTCTTTTTCAAATTCTCTCCCACAGGTTATTACAGAATATTGAGTAGAGTTCCCTGTGCTAGACAGTAGGTCCTTGTTGACTATCTATTTTATATATTGTAGTAGTATGTATATGTTATACATAGTATATGTATATGTCATATATAGTATGTATGTGTTATATTGTATGTATGTGTATGTATATGTCATATATAGTAGTAGTGGGTATATGTTGATCCCAAACTCCTAATTTATCCCTCCCCCTCACCTTTCCCCTTTGGTAACCATAAGTTTGTTTTTGAGGTCTGTGAGTCCATTTCTGTTTTGTAAATAAGTTCATTTGCATCATATTTTTAGATTCCATATACAAGTGGTATCATATGGTATTTGTCTTTCTCTGACTTAGTATGATAATCTCTAGGTCCATCCATGTTGCTGCAAAAGGCATTATTTTTATTCTTTTTAATGGCTGAGTAGTATTCCATTGTATACATATATCCCACATCTTCTTTATCCATTCATCTATCAGTGGGCATTTAGGTTGTTGCCATGTCTTGGCTATTGTAAATAGTGCTGCAGTGAACATTAGGGTGCATGTATCTTTTCAAATTATGGTTTCCTCCAGATATATGCCCAGGAGTGGGATTGCTGGATCATATGGTAGCTCTGTTTTTAGTCTGTGTTCCTGCTGCCCTATATGGGCTGGTAAAGGTACAAATTGGTTCCTGCTGCCCTTCATCATAGAATAGGGACTTCATCTCTTTGTTTAATATGGAATATTAGTAGCTAAAGCCTTTAAATAAAGCCACAGATGGGGACTGAAGGATGTGCACTGGGCGTGGCAATATGGAGGCTTGGGTACCACCGGAGGGATCCATAACAGGGCGCAGTGTTGTGGGAGCGAGGGCAGGGGCCAGCTGGAAGAGCTAATCCTCTGAGGACTAAGGGGAGGATGAGGGCCTCTTGGAAGAGTCTCCATCCCACCCTCCCCACCTTCTTATTCTGCAAGGGTGAGGTCGGAGAGAGGCTTCCTCCTGCCTAGTCTTCCTCTGCTTACTGTGCACGTCTTTGTTTCTGAACTCCCCTGTCCTGTCCCCAGACTCCACGTCACCTGAATAGTTTTCATGTCTACATGAGCCACTCTCCCACTGGCCCCCTCCCCAGGAGAAGTTCCCCACTTCTGCTTTTCGGCTTTCTACATTTATAATATGTCAAACAGAGACCCAGATGCAACATTTGAAATAAGCACTAAAAAGATATTCGCCATCAAGTGGGGCCTCTGTAACAAATGCACTTGAAATGTCTCATTTAACCAAACCCTGGGAACCATTTTGGGGACTTCCAGGATTTCCAAAAGCTAAGTGGGGGAGCTACATCTGGATTTTCTTTAAGTCGGATCCTTAAATTACTCCAGCTCCAAAGGCACTTGAATACTGTACATGTTAGCTACCTGCAAACCAAACAAGCTCTAAGTTCAGCCAGTGTTGACAGACCCTGACTGCACTGGAAGCATCAAAACATAAGAAAAACTCTAAAAAGCACCAGAAGACAATATCTGCTGGAAGGGGGGGATAAAAAGTCTATAAATTCAAATTGTTATTTTTTTTTTAAACAGTTGGAAAGCTTGAAAAAAATCATACTTTCCAGGGGTGAATCTGCTGTCATGTGGTAATAGTCAGTTTTACACACTTTTTTTTTTGTGGTACGCGGGCCTCTCACTGCTGTGGCCTCTCCCGTTGCGGAGCACAGGCTCCTGACGCGCAGGCTCAGCGGCCATGGCTCACGGGCCCAGCCGCTCCGCGGCATGTGGGATCTTCCCGGACCAGGGCACGAACCCACGTCCCCTGCATCGGCAGGCGGACTCCCAACCACTGCGTCACCAGGGAAGCCCCCAGTAGCCACCTTTTATTTTTAAGAGACAGCATCTTCTCAATACTCCTGGGGCCGCTGCTTTCCTAGTGTAAGACTGTGATTCTCAGCCCTGGCTTTCCCTTAGAATCACCTGGAAGGATTTGACAATCCCCATGCACAGGCAACACCTCAGATCCCTGATTTAGAATCTTTGCAGGTAGGACCCAGGCCTCAGCATTAAAAAATAATAATAATAATAATTAATTAAGTTTTTGGCTGCGTTGGTCTTATGGCTGCGCATGGGCTTTCTCTAGTTGAGGTGAGCGAGGGCTACTCTCTGCTGTGGTGTGTGGGCTTCTCATTGAGGTGGCTTCTCTTTGTTGCGGAGCATGGGCTCTAGGCACGTGGGCTTTAGAGCGCAGGCTCAGTAGTTGTGGCTCACGGGCTTAGTTGCTCCGCGGCATGTGGGATCTTCCCGGACCAGGGCTCGAACCCGTGTCCCCCGCATTGGCAGGCGGACTCCTAACCACTGCACCACCAGGGAAGTCCTGGCCTCGGTATTTTTAAAGTCTTCCATGTGATCCCAGGTTGCAGCCATGTTTGAGAACCTGGAACATGAGTCAGAGTTATCCCAAATGCAAGACTGGGCTGCTGGGGTGTAGTCCACGGGCCACCACCTGGTTCCCCGTGTTTTCACGTTAAATCAGAGAGGAGATAGTATCTGTAGCAGGGTAGGGCCCTCATTCTAAATGACAGAGCCCATTGCTAAACCCAGAGGCTCAGCACTTAGAAAAGAAAAATCCGTTCCCACCCACCTTCCCGAGATTTCCTACCCCTCTCCCCCTTACGCTTGCTTTCAGGTTGGGTTTCTTTTGTTGTTAGTCACTTGCTCTTCCAGGCATGAATGAAAGAGCATAAATGCTAATATGGGTAGAAGCATCATGGGAAAGGTCCAGAGAAGGCAGAAGGACATTCAAGTGGGCCCGAGCTCTGCGCGTGGCCCCTAAGTGCTGTTACTTTGTGGGGGAGGTGTCTCGGGCTGGAGCCTCACTGCTGGATGCTTGTGCCTTTGGGGTTTGCCCTGCCTTTTTCAGTAGTGGAGTCTGTTCCTTATTCTGTGCCAGTGGTTCTCAGCCAAAGCAGCAGCGCCCTTTAGAGGAAATCTGGGGTATCTGTGAGAGGTTGTTGTTGTTGTTGTTTTTTCACTTGTCACAGTGATGGAGGCAAAACTGGCATTTCATGGAGGCAGGCCAGGGATGCTCGATGTCCTACAATGAGCTGCTGAGGAAGAACTGTCCCCTCCGGCAGGACCGTGTGATGTCGCACTGGACGTTTATGTAG
The DNA here is from genome assembly GCF_000442215.2 of Lipotes vexillifer. Lineage (NCBI taxonomy): Eukaryota > Metazoa > Chordata > Mammalia > Artiodactyla > Lipotidae > Lipotes > Lipotes vexillifer. Next base: position 497,053 of record NW_006769699.1, on the reverse strand, counting down.
CAAAAACCTGTTTATAATGATCCGAGTCTAGAGGTCAGTTCTGTTTTACAAATAAGAAGCTTTTTTTTTTTTTTTTGCATTTTTAAAATAGGCAGTAAAATCTCCAGGAATGTGTAATATGAGGAAGAATCGTACTTTGCTTTCTTTGAAACTTTAAACAGAGTCGTTCGCTATTTTGGAAAAGTCATATCAGCAAACATGGGGTTTGTCTCCAAATGCAGGAAAACATTTGTTGCTCAGTTCTGCTTATCCGTGCGGGCGTGTGATGGCTTCCTTCTGTTACCGTTAGTTAGGGCATTATATTACGTTTTGCTTTGGACACTAGGAGAGTAGGTAGGATATGCCATCAAGCATTTTATCTCGTGCAAAACATCTGCAATTTAAAAGCAAGTTTAGGATCTGATAGGATTGAGACCCTCGTCCTCGCATTTCAAAGGCTCCCACTGAGGGGCTGAACTGCCCACTCACGTCTGTGCCTGGGAAGCCTCAGGAAACAAATCCCTGAGAAACGTCTTTTAGGGGCCACTTGGGAGCCTCTTACCCTCAGGGCTGGAGAAGGGGCAGTTCAACCAGGTACCAGGAGGATCGAGGGCCGCGAGCGTGGGAAACAGGGGGCGCGGCCTGGTCGGGAAGGGCGGGGCCTTTTGTGTCAGGGGGCTGGATTTCTGCGCTTTGCCCCTTGCCCCTTCGGGTTTCAGCCCTCCTGGGGCTCAGGGAGAAAGGAGTCACGATCTGAGTTACCGACCCAGCTTCACTTGCCTTCCAAGGATGCAGGATGGGACTATTAGTCTCCTGAGCTGAGCGCCTTCCTGCCTAGCCCTTCTTTTGAAGGCGAGGCAGCCAAAATTTGCCATCCAATAATCCCTAAACGGACGACTTTCTGAATGAAGCTCGTTCGTTTGGTTCAGGAATGAAAAACCGTCCACTCTGAGCAAAATGGTCAAGCCTCATCCCAGACGGCCGTCCTGCACTTTACATCTTTTACCCAGCCTGTGTGTTCTGCAGCACGATGGGGAGGATAACGGCGGGAACTTTCTCACAGGGCTTTCGTGAGGATTAAAAGGCAATATATGCAGAACACTTTAGCCCACAACGCGGCCCATGATGATAGGCGACAGATGGCAGTTATTGTTGATGTGTCCACAGACATGAGGACATGTATTCAAGGCCATTAAACAAATAAAGCATTTTGTGTGAATCTAAGGTCTGCACTGTAAGCTCCCCCGCCTTCTTGGTGGGGTGTGTGGAGTATAACTCGAACTTCCTGCCTCCAGGGTGAGCTTGGCTCTGGAGCTGGAGGGCCAGGAGCCCTGGAAGAGTCTGGGATTCTCTCCTCAGAAGCGCTCTTGTGATCACTTTCTTGCTTTTGGACAGCCTCCGGTCAGGAGCAGAGATCAGAGAGTGCGTGGTTGCTTGTGGTCAGTGGTGTGTTTTCCTGGATGATGTCACCTGGTTACTTCTGCAAAATTAACTTTTGAATTTGGAGTTGAAGCCGTTTTGATTCCTTGACTCCCTCCGAAAAAGCTTCCTGGTTGCTCTCAAATGCGTTTGCATTTACAGAACCACGGAGAGGGAAGTTAGTTCTAATTACAAGGTGGCTGGTGGAGGTGGTCTGGGTTTGCCATGAATCTGGCTGGAGGAGGGGCATGGCCAAACCTGTTCTCGGTCCCCAGTGGATGTGTCCACTTTTTCTCATGGGACTTAGCTCAGGGATGGCCACCAGCACCTCTCACCACCCAAGGCATTTGGGTGGGGTGATTTGAGGGCACCTTCTCCCATGCCTGAAAATGGAAAATAGATCTCACCAAAGGACCCTTTCCTGTAACCACAATTCCAGGGTCTTGGCTAGGCTCCTAGTCTGTGTACATATTTGTTTACATTGGAAACAATTCAGTCTCAAGGAGCATTAAAATAAAAGCAGCCTCTTCAGTGCTGTGACACTATTTAAAGTTCTGTATTGTACCTGCGAGGGCCAAATGCCCTCACTGCCAATGACATGATCGCTCTTCTGGACTCCTCTGGCCACAGTTCGACTTGTCTTACTCCCTGGGTGTCCGTGTTTGTGCCACCCCCTCCTCCGCTGGACCAGAAGCCTTTTAAGGGCAGGGACAGTGTCCAGTCATAATTGCAGCAGTGACAAGGACAGTAACCACCCTCCCTAACCTTTATTGATTATATGCTATATGTCAGGTTCTGTCTTAAGAGTTTTCTGTACGACGTCACATTTAATCTTCTCAACAATCCTGTGAGGGAGGCTCCAATACTATTTTCTATTAATAGATGAGGAAACCAAGACAAGTCCAAGGTTGCACAGCCAGTAGGTGGCACTGGTTGATGGATTGATTGGTGAATGAATCTGAGAAGCCCCATGGTTTATTTCTAAGAATCTTTTTTCAGGTGCAACCATCTGTTGGTTGAATGATGAGCTTAAAATAATATGTAGCGAGAGTCCATTAATGGTGGTTGAATAAAATCTGAAAATCCAGGAGCTCACCCAATCTAACATCACCCACTTTATTTTTTAAAATTTTATTGCAGTATAGTTACTTTACAATGTTGTATTAGTTTCTACTGCACAGCAAAGTGAACCAGCTATACCTATACATATATCCCCTCGTTTTTGGATTTCCTTCCCATTTGGGTCACCACAGAGCATTGAGTAGAGTTCCCTGTGCTATACAGTAGGTTCTCATTAGTTATCTATTTTATACATACTATCAATAGTGTATATATGTCAGTCCCCATCTCCCAGTTCATCCACCCCACCCTTCCCCCTTGGTAGCCCTACGTTTGTTCTCTACGTCTGTGTCTCTTTTTCTGCTTTGCAAACAAGATCATCTATACCATTTTTCTTAGATTCCACATATATGCGTTAACATATATTTTTCTCTTTCTGATTCACTTAACTCTGTATGACAGTCTCTAGGTCCATCCACGTCTCTGCAAATGACCCAATTTCGTTCCTTTTATGGCTGAGTAATAGTCCATTATATATATGTACCACATCTTCTTTATCCATTCCTCTGCTGATGGACATTTAGGTTACTTCCACGTCTTGACTATTGTAAATAGAGCTGCAATGAACATTGGGGTCTTTTTGAATTATGGTTTTCTCAGGGTATATGCCCAGTAGTGGGATTGCTGGGTCTCACGGTAGTTCTATTTTTAGTTTTTTAAGGAAACTCCATACTGTTCTCCATAGTGGCTGTATCAATTTACATTCCCACCAACAGTGCAAGAGGGTTCCCTTTACTCCACACCCTCTCCAGCATTTATCGTTTGTAGTTTTGGTGATGGCCATTCTGACTGGTGTGAGGTGACACCTCATTGTAGTTTTGATTTGCATTTCTCTAATAATTAGTGATGTTGAGCATCTTTTCATGTGTTTGTTGGTCATCTGTATGTCTTCTTTGGAGAAATGTCTATGTAGGTCTTCCACCCATTTTTTGATTGGGTTGTTGTTTTGATATTGAGCTGCATGAGCTGTTTGTATATTTTGGAGACTAATCCTTTGTCCACTGCTTCACTTGCAAATATTTTCTCCCATTCTAAGTGTTGTCTTTTTGTCTTGTTTATGGTTTCCCTTGCTGTGCAAAAGCTTTTAAGTTTCATTAGGTCCCACCCATTTATTTATTTTTGTTTTTATTTTCATTACTCTAGGAGGTGGGTCAAAAAAGATCTTGCTGTGGTTTATGTCAAAGACTGTTCTGCCTATGTTTACCTCTAAGAGTTTGATAGCGTCCGGCCTTACATTTAGGTCTCTAATCCATTTGGAGTTTACTTTTGTGTATGGTGTTGGAGGCAGGCAGCGCTTGGCTGGGTCTTGGGCAAGGTAATGCTGGAGACATGCTGAGCTTTTCCTTACCTGGCGAACATGCTCCAGTCTTTATTACACTGGCTGAAACTGACCATCATCCTGGCCAGAGCTCTGGTAAGTCTGAAGGTCAACTGAAAACTCTGTATAGCTGCTCACAAAGAATTCTCAGCTTGTCCACATACAGGAGCAAATAAACTGACATGAACAGCTAGCTTGTGTATATATTTTAGCTATATTATATTTTATGTATACATTGTGATATATACATTATAATTTATATAACACAGTTGAGATTATGGGACATGATTGAAATGTTGGAACCTTTTATACCTAAAAAGTATAAGATAATGGCTTCCTATTGCTTTAATTTTGTATCTGTATGAGATGATGGATTTTCACTAAACTTATTTTTTTTAATTTTAAAAAATTTTATTGAAGTATAGTTGATTTACAGTGTTGTGTTAATTTCTTCTGTGCAGCAAAGTGACTCAGTTATACATACATATATATATTCTTTTCCATTATGGTTTGTCATAGGATACTGAATATAGTTCCCTGTGCTATACAGGAGAACCTTGTTGTTTATCCATACTATATATAATAGTTGGCCTCTACTAATCCCAGACTCCCAATCCTGCCCTCCCCCTTGGCAACCACAAATCTGTTCTCTATGTCTGTGAGTCTGTTTTTGTTTCATAGATACGTTGGTTTGTGTCATATTTTAGATTCCACACATAAGTGATATCATAAGGTATTTGCTTTTCTGACTTACTTCACTTAGTATGATAATCTCTAGGCCTATCCATGTTGCTGCAAATGGCATCATTTCATCCTTTTTTGATGGCTGAGTAATACCCCATGGTATGTATGTACCACATTTTCTTTATCATTCATCTGTCGACGGACATTTAGGTTGTTTTGATGTCTTGGCGATTGTAAAAAGGGTTGCTATGAATGTAGGGGTGCACGTATCTTTTCAGATTATAGTTCTGTCTGGGTACATGCCCAGGAGTGGGACTGCTGGATCATATGGCAACTCTAGTTTTAGTTTTTTGAGGAACCTCCATACTGTTTTCCATAGTGGCTACACCAATGTACATTCCCACCAACAGTGTAAGAGAGTTCCCTTTTTTCCACACCCCCTCCAGCATTTGTTACTTGTAGACTTTTTCATGATGGCAATTCTGACTGGTGTGAGGTGGTACATCATTGTAGTTTTGATTTGCGTTTCTCTTTTAGTGATGTTGAGCATCTTTTCATGTGCCTATTGGCCATCTGTATGTCTTCTTTGGACACTAAACTTATTGTGCTCATCATTTCATGATGTGTGCAAGTCAGATCATTACGCTGTACACCTTAAACTTATACAGCACTATATGTCAATTATATCACAATAAAACTGGACAAAAAGGGGGGCAAAAAAGATAATGACTTTCCTGAATGTGCCCTGAAATATGTGATTACAATTAATATAATGAGTAGAGACATACTAACATATTACTAGTGAAGGCATCCCAGCTCAGGAAACCTGAAGTTTGAGAACATTAACAGCCAGGTGCTGGGCTTCCCTGGTGGCGCAGTGGTTTAGAATCCGCCTGCCAGTGCAGGGGACAAGGGTTCAAGCCCTGGTCCGGGAAGATCCTACATGCCATGGAGCAACTAAGCCCATGCGCCACAACTACTGAGCCTGCGCTCTAAAGCCTGTGTGCCACAACTACTGAGCCTGAGTGCCTAGAGCCCATGCTCTGAAACAAAGAGAAGCCACCGTGATGAAAAGCCTGCGCATCGCAATGAAGAGTAGCCCCTGCTTGCCGCAACTAGAGAAAGCCCACATGCAGCAACAAAGACCCAATGCAGCCAAAAAATAAATAAACTAACTAAATTTTTTAAAAATCAGGTGCTAAAGTAATAGTAATATTTGTACTTGACATGAAGTCAAGTTAAATATTGGGAGGGGGCAGAAAATAATGATAAGCAGGTTCCTGAGGTTTCTTACAGTCAATTCATAATCTTGATATTATTTTCACTAGCTTGTCTCCTGATTTTTAAAATGAATACACATGGCGTAATGTTAGCTAGCATATTTCCCTCTAGACCAACAATATTTTTTAAAATTGAGAACTCAAAAAAACAAAAACAAGAAAACCTAGTGATAAAGGCATTTTATTTCTACTTTACTAATACTGGAAATTTAAAAAAGAAAGTAATAAGAGCCTGTCTGGCAAATGAGGGTGGCGGACACTGTATCTGGTTTGCTTGCTGTCAGCCATGGAGAAGAGGGTCCGCAGGTTGCACGGGAAAAGGCACCATACTTGCGATGAATTTGTCAGGAACTCACCATGCATCATCCCAGAGCCTTCAGAAAAGCAGAGCTTAGGTAGCTTCCATGTCCTGGCAATTGTAAACAGAGCCGCAGTGAACATTTTGGTACATGACTCTTTTTGAATTATGGTTTTCTCAGGGTATATGCCCAGTAGTGGGATTGCTGGGTCGTACGGTAGTTCTATTTTTAGTTTTTTTTAAAAAAAATTTATTTATTTTTGGCTGGGTTGGGTCTTCATTTCTGCGTAAGGGCTTTCTCTAGTTGTGGCGAGCGGGGGCCACTCTTCATCGCGGTGCGCGGGCCTCACTATCGCGGCCTCTTTTGTTGGGAGCACAGGTTCCAGACGCGCAGGCTCAGTAGTTGTGGCTCACGGGCCCAGTTGCTCTGCGGCATGTGGGATCTTCCCAGACCAGAGCTCGAACCCGTGTCCCCTGCATTGGCAGGCAGATTCTCAACTACTGTGCCACCAGGGGAGCCCCTGTATTTAGCTTTTTAAGGAACCTCCATACTGTTCTCCAGAGTGGCTGTATCAATTTACATTCCCACCAACAGTGCAAGAGGGTTCCCTTTTCTCCACACCCTCTCCAGCATTTGTTGTTTGTAGATTTTTTGATCATGGCCATTCTGACAGGTGTGAGGTGACACCTCATTGTAGTTTTGATTTACATTTCTCTAATGATTAGCGATGTGAGCATTCTTTCATTTGTCTGTTGGCTATCTGCATATCTTCTTTGGAGAAATGTCTGTTTAGGTCTTCCACCCAGTTTTGGATTGGGTTGTTTGTTTTTTGATATTGAGCTGCTTGTAAATTTTGGAGATTAATCCTTTGTCTTCGTTTGCAAATATTTTCTCCCATTCTGAGGGTTGTCTTTTTGTCTCGTTTATGGTTTCCTTTGCTGTGCAAAAGCTTTGAAGTTTCATTAGGTCCCATTTGTTTATTTTTGTTTTTATTTCCATTTCTCTAGGAGCTGGGTCAAAAAGGATCTTGCTGTGATTTATGTCATAGAGTGTTGTGCCTATGTTTTCCTCTAAGAGTCTGATGGTATCTGGCCTTACATTTAGGTCTTTAATCCATTTTGAGTTTATTTTTGTGTTTGTTAGGGAGTTAGGGAGTGTTCTAATTTCATTCTTTTACATGTAGCTGTGTTTTCCTCCCAGCACCACTTTACTGAAGAGGCTGTCTTTTCTCCACTGTATATTCTTGCCTCCTTTATCAAAGATAAGGTGACCATATGTGCATGGGTTTCCATCAACAGATGAATGGATAAAGAAGATGTGGCACATATATACAGTGGAATATTACTCAGCCATAAAAAGGAATGAAACTGAGTTATTGGTAGTGAGGTGGATGGACCTAGAGACTGTCATACAGAGTGAAGTAAGTCAGAAAGACAAAAACAAATACCATATGCTAACACACACACACACACACACACACACACACACACACACACACACACATATAATCTTAAAAAAGAATGGTCATGAAGAACCTAGGGGCAAGACAGGAATAAAGATGCAGACCTACTAGAGAATGGACTTGAGGATATGGGGAGGGGGAAGGGTAAGCCGGGACAAAGCGAGAGAGTGGCATGGACATACATACACTACCAAACGTAAAATAGCTAGCTAGTGGGAAGCAGCCACATAGCACAGGAAGATCAGCTCGGTGCTTTGTGACCCCCTGGAGGGGTGGGATAGGGAGGGTGGGCGGGAGGGAGACGCAAGAGGGAAGAGACATGGGGACCTATGTATATGTATAACTGATTCACTTTGTTATAAAGCAGAAACTAACACACCACTGTAAAGCAATTATACTCCAATAAAGATATTAAAAAAAAAAAGAAGAAAAAAAGAAAAGCACAACTTTCAGGAAAGCAGTTTGCATCTGGTTACATGTTTACTTACCACGCCCTCAAAGCCAAAGCCTTTTAACTTGGTAACGGTTACGTTTGTTCTTTGACTAGGATGTAGTTATAGGGACAAGGTACAAAAAAATAATAAGCATGCAGCCCTTTATTTAGTTTTGCAAAGTCTCTGCTTATAGTTCTGTATATTACATAACTGTGTTATACAAATACATTTATTTACAAAAACACTCTAGCTGTGCAAACTTGTTGCTTTTTAAAAATGTCCAGGAAGTTCCATTTCTGCCCATCCCAAGATGTATATTTTTAAAGCATGCATAAAAATTAACTTTGGTGTGGGAAAACTACTCTATGTGCTGTCACATACAGTATTTTTGTTGTCTATTTATATATTTACAAAAATTGATCAGTTTACAGAACCGTACAGAAGTGTACATTCTAAAATCCACAATGCAATAGTGTGGGTTACCAGGTCTCAGAAAACAGAGGAAGGATTTAGATACTGCAAAGAAAACAACTAGAGGATCCCAATATGTTAGAAAAGAGAAAAAAGAAAGAAACAGAACAAAACTAGCTTGCTTGGGCCGGCAAATTATTATACGTAATTTTCATGGCAGTGCAGCAGGGTTGATAATTGCCTTCTGCACGTGCCTCTGTGTCGGCCTGTGTAGAAGTCCATTGGCTTGCTGTCTAGCACACTACTTTCAAATGTGCAATGCTACAGTATCAAAATGTTTTGGCAAAAAAGATCTCGAAAGGAACCATGAGGTTCTGACAAAAATAGAAATCTGTAATAAAGCTAAATAACACTAAAATAAAAGGAAATATTATAGTATCTGTTTCACAATTCGTAGAGTCACACTTGTGTATTTCTCTGTTCACGTCTAGTCTCCGTAATGAAAAATATTTTTATACAAAACATACTAAAATTCTGGAATCATACATGTTTTACATGCTTCATACATTTTTTTCTTGTCTCACCACACCCTTCTCTCCTGCCGTACTCTCTTTTGGTGACACATGCTTACTTCATTTAACAGGTATTGAATAGAGACAGTAAACACTATGTAATTATAACGGCAACAAAGTAAAAAAAACCAACAAGCTTCACTGAAAGCTATTAATCCAGTATTTAGCACATACTTAGCATTAAACCTCAAACAGTACAGCGATATGTTACATTCTCTTGTGGAAACACTTGTCGAAGACTGTTAAAATTTTTTTTTTTTTTCTTAAATGCAACTCCGACTCGTGCCTAATAGGATTTGGCCTTTAAGAGGTTTCCTTTGCTGTGGACTGGGTGGCTTTGCTTGAACTTCCGCTCTGTGCCTTGTAGCTGGTGAGGCTAGGAGTATGGATGGTCCTGATGCTCTTGGCACCTTGATTCAGTGAAGCTGGGGAGGCAGGGGGGGGCGGGGAGGAGAAGGAAGGAGGGGCTGCTCGGCCATTCTGAGTCTGCAGTGAGAAGGAGAGATGGTGACCTTTACCTGTATGAGTGGGGCTCTGAAACTTCAAGGAGCCATTAGAGACAGAGGGGATGAGGGAGGCAGAGGGAGCAGATCGTCCTGTTTGGGGGCTGAGAGGGTTAGAAGGAACCGATGGTTTAGTAGCAGGTGGATTAGGGAAGCTAGGGCTGTCACCACTAGAAGAAGGCAGAGAACTGCTTTTCCCAGAGCTGGGAGAAAGGGCTGGAATCTTAGAAGCAGGTAAGGAGGGGAAAGTAGGCTTACAGTCCCCACCAGCTTTCTTAGCACTTCCATTAGCCTGCAAATAAAGATGGCGGGAGACAGTTTGTCAGAAAGCTGGTAACACCATCAATCCACAGGGTCTGGCAACACAGCCCTTCTGAGAATCATTAAATCAAAGACACCAAACCAAACCAGTTCAAGGCCTGAGCTAAGTCTTGTCGTGCTGTACTGGACCTGGGAGAAACCCCCGAAGTGCAGAGCAGAGGGTGTGCGGGACAGGGAAGAAGCTCGAAGGGTGTTTGTGAGAACAGGCACATCATTCTACTACCGCCTCCGGGTGCCGGGTGGAGATGCGAGGGCTGCGTGAGGGCTGCTACTGGGGCGGGGCTGAGGCATCGTGACGGAGTGTTAATGGGCCTCTAGTGCGATGCCGTCCACGTACACGTTAGTGCTGGCGACTTTCAGGGCAGCTTTGTCTGTCTCGGTTTCCCAAGGTGTTCTGATGAACCACTACACTCCCCCAAGGAAAGCCACCTGGCCCGCCACCTTGTGTTAACAGGTCAACTTTGGAGTCACAAAGTACAAGCTGTTTTATTGCGAGCATGCAAAAGAGTGGTGAGAAATTCAACAGAGGCTTTTAGACTCTCTTCATGCCCCCAGATCCAGGATGTGTACGTAAACCGTATCTTACAAAGAAAAATGCAATATTTGGTATAAACTAAGTCAGTGACTTGCTTCTTAAGCGCAAGAGTGTCCATCCAATATTGGGTTTAAGGTAAAACTACCTGACGATATTGGCGGGGATCCTGCAGTTTGGACTGCTTGCCAGCTTTGTCCAGGCTTCCGGGTCTGTTCTTGGAACTCATGGGAATTGGCATCCTGCTCGTCTGAGGGGTTCCCGTGGAGCCCTGTGGGGAGAAGCAGCAAGGGGGGGAGAGAAAGGACGCGTGTGAGCGGCTCACCCCCGAGGCCGCCCCACTGTGCGCACAGAAGCTCAACGTGAAGCCACAGCCCTACATGCAGGACAGATCTAGGAGACGGACATCAGGAGACACCACTGGGGTTAATTTGAAGAATCAAACAGAATAACACTGCTCCACTACTGATCAAACGGATTTTAATGTGAGTATCAGAGCAATCACTCCAACGGCAAATGGCTGACCCAGCATCCTTGCGGTTTTCCCAACACCAGTCAGCAACAGAGGTAAAAACAGAATCAATTAGCTGTTAGGCACCTAGTCGTTGTTGTTCTGAAGGCGAGGGAGAAAGTGTGAGAGAAAGGATCATTGCGAACAGACAACGAAACCAAACGAAACGAGCCACCTGAAAGGAAGCAAGTAAATCACAAGACGCCTTTCGCTAATGGTGATTATGACAGATTTAAGAAAGCAGCTGGCTCTTGTCATTTTCCGTCAGACCAAGATACCTTACGTGAAGCTGAAGGTACAGACGAGGGGGGCTCTAGGGCAGTGGGAGCTTCATCCAGGACTAGCCAGGACTGGGGACAGGCCTCCTGGGCCACGTGGGATGAGCTTGCAACAGACTCTCTGTTGGAGGAACACGAGGTATCAACCAGGGCTTTGGGACTCATCTCACTGATCGTATTTTCCAGCTGTTTGATGGTCTGCTCCAGGCTGTCCAGCGTTCTGTAGGTATTTTTTCTGATTTCATCAGTTCTCGACATCGGAGCTGTGCTCTCCAGACTGGGCTGCTCCGGTCTCCTGAGCGCACTCTTCGGGGAGTCTTCGGGTTGAGACCCGCTGATCTCGAAGCGCGTGGCTTCTCTGTGCTGTTTCACAGTGCCGTCCTCTTCCTCCTCTTCATAGACCACCACCTGCAACGTCTTCTTCCCCGTCTTGGTTCCCGTGCGAATGGCTTGCGTGAGAGCGGCGAGCTGCTTTTTCGGGAATTTGAATTTGAACTTTTTCTTGGGGCTTTCAAACTGGTCATCGGTCGTGTCGCCCTGGCTTTCTGAACTTGGGGAATCGGCTGGGTTGAACTTGCTCTGCTCGGTTTTAGTCACTTCCTGTCCTCCTGACATTCTGCTCTCCGCTGAAAGGAAGTGCGGCTGGAATTTACTCTCAGCCTCCCGCCCTGCTCCGAGGTTGCCCGAGGCCTCCTGCTTAGGAAGCTCCCGGGAGGTGTTACTCTGGACCACAGTATCTCCATTCTCTTCCTCTTCCTCTATCTTCTCCTCTGTCATCATTCTCTCCAGTTCCTCGTCGCATTCCTCGAATATGGTTGAAAGTCTCTTGTATGCGGACCGGATGTCCATGGGTTCATCAAAAATGATGATCACGGGTTTCTTGTCCAGGCACACGACCGGCTCTTCACTGTCAGTGCCTTCTTGCTGGGAAGCTGCCTCTTTTTTGGCGTCAACGTTGACCGTCTGTACATCTTGCCCCTGTTTGCTCACTATGTCGCGGACCTCCCCGCTGGAGAGAACTTGGACCGCGGTTTTGGTGATCATGAAGGCAATGCTGTCGGTGGCTGCACTCTCCTCGGTGGGAGAGCCTGCTGTCGACTCTCCATCCTCATCAGGCGTCACGTTAGCAGGCCTGGCTCCCTTCGGTCTTAGGACAACTTGGCCAAACTCTGTCACGGGAACCTCTTGGTCTTGAGTTTTGACATCACGAATAGTCGATTCGGTTGATCTAGTGGGAGAGGGAAGGTGACACTTATCTGTATTTTCTTGTCCTTGCTGACTCACTCCCTTTGTCTTCCCATAATTCATCTTCTGATTCTCAGTGTCAGATACAGGGTACGGCAGCCCTGAGATTTTAGGTCCTTTGTTGATTTCATCTTCTAAGGAACTAACGCCAGAGAAACTAGAATTGACCCTAGACACATTTCTCTGGGAATAGTTTCTACCGTCTCTAAGTAAACTCTTAGTGGATATGGAACTTTCCTTCATTAAGATGTCAGTTTTGTATTCTGATGTTCTTGCTGCATCACAAATACCATTCTCCATTCCTCTTTCCCACTTAGGATGGTCACTAGGTATGGAAGCCCCTGCGGTAACCTGGGAGGGAGAGTGGAGGAGGGAAACCACACATAGTGATCAGAAATGGATCTGCAAAGGAAGGGAATTAATCTGCATGGTATCGGTTGGAACACAGATCTGGTGGACTCACCTTCCAGGATTCCATTTGGGGGCCATTTTCATATTCAACATCAGATTTCCGTACGTCTTCGCGGAAAAATTCCAAGTTCTGGTAGAATAGTGTAGGACATGTTACTCCACAAAACCACACCCCCCCAAAGTGGGCTACAACTAGACTGTTTCTTTAATTACACTTCAAAACATGCGGGCCAAGCACATTCGTTACACACCAGTCCAGAGCCTACAGCTCTGTTTACCTTGGGTGGCTTGGTTCTCCAACTTCCAAAAATGCCCTGTGTTTGCACAAGATGAAAATCTCAATTAGCAAAATATTTCAAGGATTTCAAATTTTGGTGGGAGGAGCAGTTAAGAGAATAAAGGGACCAGTTCTGGACCAACACCTCCTCTTTTCAACATCTGATTGTGAGCTTAGCCGACTCTAAAACCAGAAGAGTGGCATGGCATCGTAGAAAGCACAATACGTGAGCAGGCAGATTTTGACTCTAACCCAGATCTGCCACTTAACTGTGTTATTTCAGGCAAGTCATTTCACTTCCTCGGGCCTCAGTTTTCTTGCTGATAAACCAAGGAACTAGACCAGGAAAGTTTTCACGTCTCTGCCAACTAGTTCAGTCTCATCTCTGCTTCTTGTTTGGGGATTGTCCTATAACGACTCTGCATTGCTTGGGTATGGTACTTTGAGATGAAAAAAACCCATTTTTCCCTGGTCACATCACAGATTTGAAAACATACTTCCAGTTTGTACTTAAACTTGCCAAGTAAAGTGTCAAAATAACCTTCAAACTAATCGTAGCCAAGATGATCAAATCGCAATTCAGAGTGACAGTGCTGCCAATGCTGCCAAGATGTCATCTAAACATTTACAAAACAGATATTTGAGGCTCAGGTGGTGACTATGACATCATGATTCAGCTTTTCCTTGAAGAGACAAGAATTTTTTTTTTTTT
>NW_006769699.1:466202-483060 GCF_000442215.2 Lipotes vexillifer | reverse complement strand
GCAGGTGGGTCCTGAGTGTATGAGCATCTCTGACAGACACAGCATGAGCCATTAAGAATTCAGAAGATGAAATGGGATGGGAACAGATGTGAAAAGAAGAAACAGAATGGCTTCCTCTTCCCCGGACCAGAGCTGAGCGGTGGCATTCAAGCCCACCCAGAGAAGGGCTTTGCCTGCAGCAGCTCAGGGAGGTGGCCCGAGGCTCCCCACAATAGAAAGCTCATTACTTCACAGGACAGACTGTTGGCCAACTCTTACTGTGATTAAGAGGCTCACCTTGCCCTTAGTTTTTTGTTTGTTTGTTTTGCGGTACGCGGGCCTCTCACCCCTGTGGCCTCTCCCGTTGCGGAGCACAGGCTCCGGACGCGCAGGCCCAGCGGCCGTGGCTCACGGGCCCAGCCTCTCCGCGGCATGTGGGATCTTCCCGGACCGGGGCACGAACCCGCGTCCCCTGCAACGGCAGGTGGACTCTCAACCACTGCGCCATCAGGGAAGCCCAAGAATTTTTAATATAATACCCATTAACGAAGACCCTAGCTTTCATCCATGAAGATCTGGGTACTCTACAGTTTTTCTGCTTGGCCCTTTGGTGGTACAAACAAATCAAAACCCTTTAAAATGGTTTCTGTTTGACCTAGAAATTTCAATTCTTATTTCTGGGTATTTATACCAAATAGGTAATCAGGTACAGTATTTTAACTACATGATTCAGCTTTGATTCTCTGTGTGCTCTGATGCAGAGGAAAGCTGCACTTCTGAGGTTCTCACCAAGATTCAGAAGGTAAGAGCCCAGCAGTGAGAACCGGGTATGGAGAATGCTCCACCAGGCGAACTGGGTATGGAGAATGCTCCACCAGGCATGGGTGTATCGGTAGCCTCGGGCCCTGCCACCATGCTACCACTAGCCATGCCTTGTCACTTCCAAGGCACTGCTGTCCTTTCTTCTGGCTGTAGAAGCCCAAGAGGAAGAGGTGATTAGAACAGGATGGGACACGATCCCAAGAAGCCTGTTGGGTTAAAGCCATGACAGCATAACGAAGCGCAAGAACCCAGGCTCCACCAAAGACAGCCTAGAGCGATCCTACTGCCTGGTTAAAACCAGAAAGAATGTCTGTACACATTCAAGCAATAACGCACAGAGACAACCAAGTCAGCATTAATCACATGGAAATATGGCACAGGATCCAAGGTGCATTAGCCACCAAACACCTCCTGTTTAACCTCCCCTCAGCGGCATCAGGCCCCAAGCAAGAGCAACGAGATTCAGCTGCTACAGTGGAACAATATCATCTCTTCGGTGGGATTTTAAATTTAGAATCAACAACTAATGCATCAAGTAAAAGTTGCAAGAAGAAAAATAAATGAGGTTTCAGCTCCAAACAGGGAGTCAGCATATCATGCTAGGACCTGAGTGCGACTTTACCCTTGAGTCACAGGAGGAATTGGCATCTGCAGGGCTGCTGCTCTGCTGGCCTCATTGATTGGGGGGTTAGGACTGGCATCTGTGCTGATTGGTCAGGGCCCGTGTCATACCCATTGTTAAACATTTCAAATGCCACCCAGCAATATAGGTATTTTAAAACAGATCTACTAGCAGGAATCCTCCAATGGAAGGTCACTAAGGTAAAGATGTCAAGTGTAGGTTTCACATGACCCAGCATTTTTGGCACTGGGCTAGAAAAATGAAGGCATGGATCAAAGTAAGTGCATCAACTTTGTCCAGGGTAACTTGTTCACGGTCGTCATGTAATCTCACAACGATATCTTAGGTAGTCTTAGATAGTCAGGACTCTGCAGGAAAGGTAATTAAGCCTCATGAATATCTGTCTTGGGGCCCTGAGGTTTGGGTTGTTCAGACAACTGGTGAAGCAGGGACCATTTGCATTTGGGCAAGAAACCAAAAGTAGAAACGTAAGTTATAGAAAAATTGCATAAAAGTACTAGACTAGCACTTCGTAATAAGAGGAAAAAAACTTTAAGAAACATTTGAGTTACAGAAGGGGAGATGAACAGCCCAGGAAGAGGTTACTAATGACAATACTTTGGGCACAGGTCTGATAGTCGCGGTTATTGTGAAGTGGATCAGCCTGCTGAGTATAATTATCCAGAAAAAGCATCTGTAATTAAACCTAGTGTTTAATGCCCTGGTCTTGGGCCTTCAGTACAGACCTGCTTAGTATCTGATGGACCCTTGATTGAGATCCGTGTGATCGATGGAATATGGATTTCTAATTGCAGGGCAAGAAATCCCATGCAGCTTTTTAGCAAATTAGCAAAATTCTACAATGAGATGATGATTGTCTCCAGAGGGATCTTCGAGAAGCTCTGGGTCAGTGTTTAAAAGAAACGGTCACACTGGCCCAAGTACAGCACATAACTCAGGACCCGCCAGGACCTTCTGTGAACTGGCTTTAATAAGGCCACGGAAGGAAAGTCCACAGCCTGAAGAAGCAACGTATTTCCAGTGTGATAATTATGGGTTCAATTCCCATTAACAGGAGGATTTATCAAGACAGTCTCCTAATCTCCCCCCGTGCCTAGAGAGCCCCCATCCCCATCGCCTGGTTAACAGCTTCACTTGCCAGATCCGTGGCTGGCGGAGTTTACACAAGGGCTCTGGGATAGCTGGGAGCCAGGGAGGAGCAGGTCAGCCTCTGCGGCGGGGCTGCACGGCTCAGAGCTGTAAGCCCCAGGACTGCATCTCTTGAAGGACTGTGCTAGAATAGCCCTCCGATTGTGTGATCCTGTATCTCTGTCACTGAGCTTACTTATTCCTGCACTGAGGTACCTACGCGGAGTGACTACTGGGCTATATATTATGGCTGATTTGTTTGACTTCATTTAAAGGACGCTAGAACCTTTGAATTCTAAGATACAAGTTCCTGGCAAAAAATGTTAAGACTTGAGCTGGTCATGATAAGCTTTTTACCCTGAAATTTAGACAGAGGCTTCATTTAAATAAGATGGCGCTATTTCCCAAAATCACAAAAGCTCTAGGATCAACTTACAAAGTTGAAGTTCAAGTACGCGGGTTAATCTCCTCTCCTTAAAGTTCTACGTCATGAATAGTGACCTTTGTTTCAGAGCCTGGACGTCCGTTCGGGAGCCATGAGAATGCCACAAAGTTTAGTAGCACTAAAACGATACTGAACTTACTGTCTTGGAAGGTACACTTTGAGAATTTCTAAGAATAACAAAAACTCTGTCTGGCATCCTCGAACATGTGTGCAAATACATGTGTGTATGTTTCCATGGATATACCTGTGGATGGCAGGTAGATAGCTCTGCTATGCATTCTCTTCCTGGGATCTAAAGCTTTCACCTACTTTTAATGTAGATGTCTTTGGTCCAGAAGACATGATACAACTTAGAAAAAGTGCTGCCTACTTGGTTGATCTTTCCATTTGTTCCACCAGCACTGTTCTAGAAAATCTTGAAAGGTGTATGTATATCTTTGGGAAGATAATGCCTGAATTCTGCATATACTGTTGTGTGCTGTGCACAGGAACACAGCGTCCGCTCAGGAAACCTGAGCCAGAGATCTCTGGTGAAACCCCGAGCTGTGTCTCCATTAGTTTAAAAAAAAGAAAAGAAAAAAAAAAAAGAAGGGTGGGGGAAAAAAGAGAGGGTAGAGAAGCTCAAGCACAGAGTGGTGTTAGTGTCAGAGCAAGGAAAGAAGGACGCGGCCCACCGGGTGGCCAACGTGTAATCGCCACGTTACCTTCCTCTCCTTGGGTAGGGCCGTGGCCCCCAGCCTAGTGTCTTTAACGTGACTGTCAGCCCGGGACTGCTCAGCGTGACTGTTTGAGTTTACATCCATAAAGGAACACTTCTGGAATGCCTAAGGAATTAAAACACTGAGTTAACAGGGATCCGAGTGCAGCAAGGAGGTCAGAGGGAACAGGCAGGGAATCCAGAGGATCTCCCGGTCGAGACCCCGGCCCGGTCCTACATGCGGGTCACGCCAGGGCGTCAGCGCCCCGAAAACCGGCTCCCCATCTGACCTCGGGTCAGCAAAGCCCGGGCCAAAGGCTTCCTTATTTTCTGGCCCAGGCTAAGATTTAAATGGATAGAGCCTTTGAAAAGAACGCCCCTTCTTCCTGTCCCCATGAACCTGATTTGCATTTAGTAGGGCTTCTGTTAAAGGGCTTTGACCTTTAAAAAATGCTGAATATGTAAATGAATTAAGAAGAAACTATCATCTTTTTTTCCCTCTTCATTATAAAAGGGCACAAGATGTTGCAAACCATTAAACCTTAAAAGGAAAGTAATCCTTAACAATTCGTTGTCCGCAGTAGCAACATACTCCTGTGCCCTGGCTAGTTCTGACTCACGTAGAATAAAGCAAGCTCTTTAGCACTCAAGTGATTCTGAGCGGCCTGGGAGCTGCCTGACCCCCAAAGACTTGTCTCTGAAAACTAATGATGGATCGTAGTTATAGGAGCCCAGGGCCACTCCTGTGAACACTGAGTGAGGGAGGTCAGTTCTCAGAGAGGAAGCATCTGCTGTGTCTATAGGGCAGAAAAGAAGTGACAATATATATGATCACGAGAGCAGGAGACACGGTAACCCAAGCAGCAAAATGTCCTGAAATCGGTGATTCTCGATCAGGCTACATGACATACAGTCGGAAAAAAATACTGTTACCCAGGCCTCACCCAGAGCATAATTAGATCAGACTCTCTGGGCTGTAGGATTTTTTTTTTTTAAACTCCTCAAATTATTCTAATGTGTGGGCAGGATTAAAGAGCAGTTATTGAAGTGAGTAATTTCAACTGATCGCCTCGTATTTCCTTAATGTCAAATACTGTCATTTGGAAATAACTGCAGGCACAAAGAATACCTCACGCCTTCCCCAGGTGAACATTCCAGCACAGGTTTTAAAATACTAGCTGAGCGGATGCCCGGGACCTTCCCCGGCCTGCTCTTCCCTCGCTCTGCTGGCTCCCAGTTCCCTCCTTAGACACCCACCCGGTCCTCGCGGACCCTGGAGGTGCCCAGGGCTCCTCTTGCTAAGGCCACTCAGCATTTCCGTTGGGCCGTTAGACCCTGGACTCGGGAGCTTGTGGTTTCTTCTGATGCCTGGTGACGCAGAGCAGGAAAGCTGTTCCACGATTACACTCGGGGCGGGAGGGGTGGGGGGGGGGCGGTGCTGCAGCTGCTCCTTCCTGCCTCAGAGGGGCTGGCGGGTGGGGGAGGCGTCTAACTCGGGAGCCTACACAGGCTCCAGCATGGCCGCTGGCCGACTCTTCGATGCAGCAGGCTGGCTAATGAGGTTTGGTTACCTTAGGGTCAGAGTATTTCACTCACCACTGTTACCTGACCACCAATAATATAACAAGAAGCCAGATACTCTGCCTCTGTAAAGCTTTCAGTCAAAGGAAGCATCAAAGACGTTTAGATTTCAATGGAGGGAAATATCCTCAAGTGATGGGCTCTAAGTGGCTAGAACAAAAATTACTTCTCTCGGGGGCTAGTGCGGGATTATTCACAAGCTTAAAAGCCTCACTTCTTTGATCATTAGTGCTTGTTGTTCACCTTTCACAAATGGGAAGTTATCTAGTGCTTAGTCATCCATTTGAAACAAACCAGGTCATGATTTATTTATACCATGATTTATTTATTATTTATACCATACTTTAATATGGGAGTATACCTGATTTACAATGTTGTGTTAGTTTCAGGTGTACAGCAAAGTGACTCAGTTACACATATACCTATTTTTCAAATTCTCTTCCCATTTAAGTTATTACAGGATATTGAGTAGAGTACCCTATGCTATACAGTAGGTCCTTGTTGATTATTTTATATATAGTAGTGTGTATATGTTAATCCAAAACTCCTAATTAATCCCTCCCCTGCCGCCACCTTTTCCCTTTGGGAGCCGTAAATTTGTTTTCTTCGTCTGTGAGTCTGTTGCTGTTTTGTAAGTAAGTTCATTTGTATCATTTCTTTTTTTTTTTTTTTTGATTCCACATATAAGTGGTATCATATGGTATTTGTCTTTCTCTGAGTTACTTCACTTAGTATGATAATCTCTAGGTCCATTCATGTTCTGCAAGTGGCATTATTTCATTCTTTTTTTATGGCTGAGTAATATTCCATTGTGTATAGGTACCACATCTTCTTTATCCATTCATATGTCCATGGACATTTAGGTTGCTTCCATGACTTGGCTATTGTAAATAGTGTTGCTATGAACATTGGGATGCATGTATCTTTTTGAATTATGGTTTTCTCCAGATACATGCCCAGGAATGGGACTGCTGGGTAGTATGGTAGTTCTATTTTTAGTTTTTTAAGGACCTCCATACTGTTCTCCATAGTGGCTGTACTAATTTACATTCCCACCAACAGTGTAGGAGGGTTTCCTTTTCTCCACACCATCTCTAGCACTTACTGTTTTGTAGACTTTTTGATGATGGCCCCTCTGACTGGTGTGAGGTGATACCTCATTGTAATTCTGATTTGTATTTCTCAAATAATTAGGAATGTTGAGCATCTTTTCATGTGCTTTTGGCCATCTATATGTCTTCTTTGGAGAAATGTCTATTTAGATCTTCTGCCCTTTTTTTTTTTTTTAATAAATGTAGAGTTTACAATAAATACTATCACGTGATTAATATTTATTAAGACATCACTAATAATTAATAAATTAAAGAAAATAACTACTTGTTAGAGAAAGAAAGCAACAGTAAATACCCTGGTGGGATTTTGCAATTTTTGTGTGTGTGTGTGTGTGTGTGATATCAGGATATTTGTCTTTCTCTGTCTGACTTACTTCACTTAATATGATAATCTCTATGACCATCCATGTTGCTGCAAAAGGCATTATTTCATTCTTTTTAATGTTTCTGCCCATTTTTGATTGAGCTGGGTTTTTTGTTTTTTTTTTTGATAGCTGCATGAGCTGTTTATATATTTTGGAGATTAATCCCTTGTTGGTTGCTTTGTTTGCAAATATTTTCTCCCATTCTGTAGGTTGTCTTTTCATTTTGTTTATGGTTTCCTTTGCTGTGCAAAAGCTTTTAAGTTTAATTAGGTCCCATTTGTTTATTCTTGTTTTAATTTTCATTACTCTAGGAGGTGAATCCAAAAAGATATTGCTACAGTTTGTGTCAGTGTTCTGCCTATGTTCTCCTCTAAGGGTTTTATAGTATCCAGTGTTACATTTAGGTCTTTAATCCATTTTGAATTTATTTTTGTGTGTGGTGTAAGAGAATGTTCTAATTTCATTTTCTCACATGTAGCTGTCCAGTTTTCCCAGCACCACTTATTGAAGAGGCTGTCTTTTCTCCATTGTATATTCTTGCCTCCTTGGTCGAAGATTAACTGACCATAGGTGCGTGGGTTTATTTCTGGGCTTTCTATCCTGTTCCATTGAGCTATGGAACATATTTCTCATTTTGTGCCAGTACCATACTGTTTTGATTACTGTAGCTCTGTAGTACTGTCTGAAGTCAGGGAGCCTGATGCCTCCAGCTCCATTTTTCTTTCTCAAGACTGCATTGACTATTCAGGGTCTTTTGTGTTTCCATATAAATTAAAAAAATATTTTTGTTCTGTGAAAAATGCCATTGGTAGTTTGATAGGGATTGCATTGAATCTGGAGATTGGCTTGGGTAGTATAGTCATTTTGAGAACACTGATTCTTCCAATCCAAGAACATGGTATATCCTTCCATCTGTTTGCATCAGCTTCGATTTCTTTCATCAGTGTCTTATAGTTTTCAGAGTACAGGTCTTTTGCCTCCTTGGGTAGGTTTATTTCTAGGTATTTAATTCTTTTTGATGCAATGGTAGATGGGATTGTTTCCTTCATTTCTTTTTCTGATATTTTATTGTTAGTGTATAGGAATGCAACAGATTTCTGTGTATTAATTTTATGTCCTGCAACTTTACTGAACTCGATGAGCTCTGATAGTTTTCTGGCAGCATCTTTAGGATTTTCAGTTTACAGTGTCATGTCATCTACAGACAGTGACAGTATTACTTCTTCTTTTCCAATTTGGATTCCTTTCAATTCTTTTTCTTCTCTGATTGCCATGTCTAGGACTTCTAAGACTACGTTGAATAAAAGTGGCGAGAGTGAACATCCGTGTCTTGTTCCTGATCTTAGAGGAAATGCTTTCAGCTTTTCACTGTAGAGTATGATGTTATCTGTGGGTTTGTCATATATGGCCTTTATTATGCTGAGACAGGTTCCCTCTACGCCCACTTTCTGGAGAGTTTTTATCATAAATCGGTGTTGTTGAAAGCTTTTTCTGCATCTATTGAGATGATCACATGGTTTTTATTCTTCAATTTGTTAATGTGGTGTATCACACAATATTTGCAGATATTGAAAAATTCTTGCATCCCTGGGATAAATTCCACTTGATCACGGTGTATGATCCTTTTAATGCACTGTCGTATTTGGTTTGCTGTATTCTGTTGAGGATTTTTGCATCTATGTTCATCAGTGATATTGGCCTGTAATTTTCTCTTTTTTTTGTCATACCTTTGTCTGGTTTCAGTATCAGGGTGATAGTGGCCACAAAGAATGAGTTTGGGATCGTTCCTTCCTCTGCAGTCTTTTGGAATAGTTTAAGAAGGACAGGTGTTAACTCTTCTCTAAATGTTTGATAGAATTTGCCTGTGAAGCCATCTGGTCCTGGATTTTTGTGTGTTGGAAGTTTGTTTTTTTTTTTTTTTTTGGCGGTACGCAGGCCTCTCACTGTTGTGGCCTCTCCCGTTGCGGATCACAGGCTCCGGACGCACAGGCTCAGAGGCCATGGCTCACGGGCCTAGCCTCTCCGCGGCATGTGGGATCTTCCCGGACCGGGGCATGAACCCATGTCCCCTGCATTGGCAGGCAGACTCCCAACCACTGCGCCACCAGGGAAGCCCGTGTTGGAAGTTTTTAAATCACAGTTTCAATTTCAGTACTTGTGACTGGTCTGTTCATATTTCTTCCTGGTTCAGTCTTGGGAGATTGTACCTTTCTAAGAATTTGTCCATTACTTCTAGGTTGTCCATTTTATTGGCATATAGTTGCTTGTAGTAACCTCTTATGGTCCTTTGTATTTCTGTGGTGTCCATTGTAACTTCTCCTTTTTCACTTCTAGTTTTGGTGGTTTGAGCCCTCCCCCTTTTTTCTTGACGAGTCTGGCTAAAGGTTTATCAATTTTGTTTATCTTTTCAGAGAACCAACTTTTAGTTTAACTGATCTTTTCTATTGCTTTCTTTGTCTCTATTTCATTTATTTCTGCTCTGATCTTTATAGTTTTTTCCTTTGTTGTTCTTCTTCTTCTTTCCCTAGTTGTTTTAGGTGTAAGGTTATGTTGTTTGAGAGTTTTGTTTCCTGAGGTAAGATTACATTGCTATATACTTCTCCTTTGAACTGCTTTTGCTGTGTCTCATAGGTTTTGCATTGTCCTGTTTTCATTTTCATGTCTCTAGGTATTTTTTTTTAAACATCTTTATTGGAGTGTAATTGCTTTACAATGGTGTGTTAGTTTCTGCTTCAAAACAAAGTGAATCAGCTATACATATACATATATCCCCTTATCTCTTCCCTCTTGCATCTCCCTCCCTATCCCATCCCTCTAGGTTGTCACAAAGCACCTAGCTGATCTCCCTGTGCTATGCAGCTGCTTCCCACTAGCTACTGGTTTTACATTTGGTAGTGTATAGATGTCCATGCCACTCTCTCACTTTGTCCCAGCTTACCCTTCCCCCTCCCCATGTCCTCAAGTCCATTCTCTAGTAGGTCTGTGTCTTTATTCCCATCCTACCCCTAGGTTCTTCATACCTTTTTTTTTTTTTTTTTTTTTTAAGACTCCATATATATGTGTTAGCATACAGTATTTGTTTTTCTCTTTAGGACTCACTACACTCTGTATGACAGACTCTAGGTCTACCAACCTCACTACAAATAACTCAGTTTCGTTTCTTTTTATGGTTGAGTAATATTCCATTGTATATATGTGCCACATCTTCTTTATCCATTCATCTGTTGATGGACACTTAGGTTGCTTCCATGTCCTGGCTACTGTAAATTGAGCTGCAATGATGCAATGAACATTGTGGTACGTGACTCTTTTTGAATTATGGTTTTCTCAGGGTATATGCCCAGTAGTGGGATTGCTGGGTCGTATGGTAGTTCTATTTTCAGCTTTTTAAGGAACCTCTATACTGTTCTCCGTAGTGGCGGTATCAATTTACGTTCCCACCAACAGTGCAAGAGGGTTCCCTTTTCTTCACACCCTCTCCAGCATTTACTGTTTGTAGATTTTTTGAGGATGGCCATTCTGACTGGTGTGAGATGATATCTCATTGTAGTTTTGATTTGCATTTCTCTAATGATTAATGATGTTGAGCATTCTTTCATGTGTCTGTTGGTTGTCTGTATATCTTCTTTGGAGAAATGTCTATTTAGGTCTTCTGCCCATTTTTGGGTTGGGTTGTTTTTTTCTAGGTATTTTTTGATTTCCTCTGATTTCTTCAGTGATCCGTTGGTTGTTTAGTAGCGTATTGTTTGGCCTCCACATGTTTGTGCTTTTTTTTTCTTTTCCTTATAGTTGATTTCTAATCTCATAGCACTGTGGTCAGAAAATTGATACAATTTACATTTTCTTAAATTTACCGAGGCTCGCTTTGTGGTCTAGTGTGTGATCAATCCTGGAAAATGTTCTGCATGCACTTGAAAAGAATGTGTATTCTGCTGCTTTTGAATGGAATGCTCTATAAATACCAATTAAGTCCATCTGCTCTAATGTGTCATTTAAGGCTTGTGTGTCCTTATTGATATTCTGTCTGGATGATCTGTCCATTGCTGTTAGTAGGGTGTTAAAGTCCCCCACTATTATTGTGTCACTGCTGAATTCTCCTTTTATGGCTGTTAGCATTTGCCTTATCTATTGAGATGCTCCTATGTGCATATATATTTACAATTGTTATATTTCCTTCTTGGATTGATCCCTTGATCATTACGTAGTGTCCTTCTGACAGTCCTTTAAAGTCTCTTTTGTCTGATGGGAGTATTGCTACTCCAGCTTTCTTTTGATTTCCATTTGCATGGAATACCTTTTTCCATCCCCTTACTCTCAGTCTGTGTCCCTAGATCTGAAGTGGGTCTCTTGCAGACAACATATATAAGGGTCTTGTTTTTGTATCCATTCAGCCAGTCTATAGCTTTTGTTTAGAGCATTTAATCTGTTTACATTTAAGGTAATTATAGATATGTATATTCTTACTGTCATTTTGTTGTTTTGGATTTGTTTTTGTAGGTCTTTTTTCTTCCCTTCCTTTTGTTCTCTTGTGATTTGATGACTAACTTTAGTGTTGTGTTTAGATTTCTTTTTCTTTTTTGCGTGTATTGTAGATTTTCACTTTGCGGTTACTATGAGGTTTTGATACAGCAGTCTGTATAATATATATGAGTGTTTTTAAGTTTTCTTTTCTTTTTCACCTAGAGAAGTTCATTTAGCATTTGTTACAAAGCTGGTCTAGTGGTGCTGAATTCTCTTAGCTTTTGCTTGTCTGTAACGTTTTTGACTTCTCTGTCAATTCTGAGTGAAAGCCTTGCTGGGTAGAGTAATCTTGGTTGTAGGTTTTTCCCTTTCATCACTTTAAATATTGCTGTATCATGCCACTTCTTTATAGCCTGCAGAGTTTCTGCCGAACAATCAGTTTATAACCTTACGGGGATTCCGTTGTATGTTACCTGTTGCTTTTTCCCTTGTTGCTTTGAGTATTTTCTCTTTGTCTTTTTGTCAGTTTGATTAATAGGCGTCTTGGTGTGTTCCTCCTTGGGTTTATCCTGCCTGGAACCCTGTGCTTCCTGGACTTGGGTGACTGTTTCCTTTCCCACGTTAGGGAGGTTTTTAGCTATTACCTCTTCAAATATTTTCACAGGCCCTTTCTCTCTCTTCTCCTTCAGGGACCCCTATAATGCAAATGTTGGTGCACCTAATGTTGTCCCAGAGGTCTCTGAAACTGTCTTCATTTCTTTTCATTCTTTATTCTATTCTGCAGCACTTATTTATTTCCACCATTCTGTCTTCCAGGTCCCTTATCCGTTCTTCTGTCTCATTTATTCAGCTATTGATTCTTTCTAGTGTATTTTTCATTTCAGTTATTGTATTGTTCATCTCTGTTTCTTCTTTGTATCTTCTAGCTCTTTGTTAAACATTTCTTGCATCTTCTCAGTCTGTGCCTCCATTCTTTCTCCAAGATCTTGGGTCATCTTTACTATCAAAACTCCAACTTCTTTTTAGGGTAGCTTGCCCATCTCCCCCTCACTTAGTTGTTTTTCTGGGGTTTTATCTTGTTCCTTCGCCTGGAACATATTCCTCTGCTGTCTCATTTTGTCTAACTTTCTGTGATTGTGGTTTCTGTCTGTCCCACAGGCTGTAGGGTTGTACTTCCCATTGCTTCTGGTCTCTGCTCCCTGGTGGATGAGGCCTCAGAGGCTTGTGCAGGCTTCCTGGTGGCAGGGGCTGCTTCCTGCCCACTGGTAGGTGGAGCTGCATCTTGTCTCTCTGGTGGGCAGGGCCGTGTCAAGGGGTGTGTTTAGAGGTGGCTTTGGTCTAGGGCTGTGTTCCCACCCTGTTTGTTGTTTGGCCTGAGGCATCCCGGCACTGGAGTCTACAGGCTGTCAGGTGGGGCAGGTAAAAATGGAAGCGTCCCGGGGAGCTCACACCAACGAGTACTTCCCAGTACACCCCCACCAGTGTATTTGACCCCACAGTGAGCCATAGCCACCGCCCAACCTCTCCAGGACACCCTCCAAGACTAGCAGGTAGGTCTGGCCCAGGCTCCTAGGAAGTCACTGCTTTCTCCCTGGGTTCCAGAGGGCGGGCACAAGACCTTGTGTGCGCCCTCCAAGAATGAAGTTTCCATTTCCCCCAGTCCTGTGGAGTTCCTGCGACCAAGCCCCACTGGCCTTCAAAGCCAAATGCTCTGGGGTCTCCTCCTCCCAATTCTAGACCCCCAGGCTGGGGAGCCTGATGTGGGGCTCAGAACTCTCACTTTTGTGGGAGACCCTCTGCACTATAATTATTTTCCAGTTTGTGTGTCGCCCACCGAGTGGGTATGGGATTTGACTTTGTCGTGATCGCGCCCCTCCTACCGTCTCGTTGGGGCTTCATCTTTGGATGTAGTATATCTTTTTTTGGTAGGTTCCAGTCTTTTTGTGAGAGGTGAGCTGATGTCCTTCTACTCCACTATCTTGTTCTTTCTCCCTCCATATTCGTTACTTATACCATAATTTGGGGGCAAATGCTACAATGAATGGCCCCAGCATCTGCCTACACGTGTTAGGAGAAGCACCAATGCCCAGCAGCATGTAGCCCTGACATACCAGTGTCTTAGTCAGAGGGTCCTCAGTGGATAACTGATGGAGGCCTCCATGCTCTCAACTGTTTGTTGATAAATCTATGGTTCCTATGAATGACATTCTCTGACCCATCTAAAAACCTGTAAGCAAACTGTTTGATGGAGGGGATGTCTCAGGCCAGTCTGAGTTTTAATGGGGCCGGACAGGTCTCACGCATGTGACAAGTAAACCAGCAGCCCTGTTTTCCCTGGAAAACCCAAGGCGCTTAATGTTGGCAGTTATTTCCATGGGAAGCAGAGCAGAAGAGCGGAGGTGGAAGTGACATGGTCAGAGTGTTCTCCCTCCTCCAAATGAAGAAGGCAGACCCCTGGGCCTGCACAAAATCATCGGCACTTTAGTGAACATGTTCTGGAGCGTGAAGGAGGTTGCGACCTGACCATCAAATGGGCAAAAAAAATCCTACGTTAATTCATGGATCAAAATGAAATATTTTATGAACAGACTGTCGTCTAGGAATTGTGTTTTATGACTGATTAGACAAGTTCTTAGAATGTACACCTAGGGCAGATCCATGATCTGAATGTGGGATGAGCTTTGGGTGTAGCCCTGTACCCCCTCCTTAGTCCTAGGAGTAGACTGTGGCAATTAGTTGACACATAAAAATCTAAAAATAAAGTATCATTTCTCAAATAGAACAAAGAAGACGGGAAACCAAATTATTAAGCTTTTTGGAATACCTGAAAAGATGACATTGACACTGACTGGAAACTCGGTATGGAGGACAGACGGCCACATGATTCCAGACCTGTCATTCTAAGAATTAAGGCCAAAGAAGGGGACACCACTTGAAGAGGGCTTTAATCAGTCCTTGGGAAGACAGGACAATGGCTGCTATTTCTAATCCCCATCTTAAGTGCTTTTAAAATGAAGCAGGGACTATTTTCACACTGAAAGAAAGCAAAGGAAAGGCAATCCTAGCAGCCAGAGCTAGGAAAGCGTGGAATTGATTCTTTTTGGTATAAACTTTCTGAGTTGTTTTGTGCAATGGTCATTCCTTACACGTGTCTTAAAGGTGCCTGAGAGCCTAGTTCACTGCCACCTTGGAAAAGTGGAGGCCAAGGCCAGAGATGCAGCCTACATGGCCCAGGGCCACGGGGCTCTTCCCCAGCCCTCTCTAGCTGATGAACTGGTGACAGACGCAGCCAGAGTCCCAGGCGGGAAGGGCCGGCAGCCACGCCGGTTACCGCATCCACATACCTGGAGTTCTGCCATGATTCTGTCTCCTTCTTCCTCCTCCTCATCCTTTAAGGAGGAAGTACTGACAGGTGGTGGTGACGGCGCCCAGGCTGAAGCAGGCTCCTCTGCTGGACACTTTGTGGCTCTAGCCTGCAGGCTTGGTCCAGCATCTTCACTGCTTGCCTGAGAAAGATTCAAACCACAGACACTGGCTTAACACCCCCAGGTGCTGGCAAAAGAGGGACAGATCACAAAAGAACACACGTTCTCTCACTGCCTGGTGCGCTGGCTTCCTAGCTCTTCAAATCAAGCTGAAAGGCTGCTTTGTCTACTTGCATTTAGTTTGGGTTTTTCTTTGCCCAAGGTGTCAGTTTGGCAAACGGATTGAAGAATTATAATAAGACTGTAACTTGACTTCAGTGCCTTTAAGAAAGGCCCTCCCCGCATGGCACAGGGAAACCAGCTCGGTTCTTTGTGGCTGTCTGGAGGGGTGGGATAGGGAGGGTGGGAGGGAGGGAGGGAGACAAAGAGGGAAGAGATATGGGAACATATATATATGTATAACTGACTCACTCTGTTATAAAGCAGAAACTAACACACCATTGTAAAGCAATTATACCCCAATAAAGATGTTAAAAAAAAAAAAAAAAAAAAAAAAAAAAAAAAAAAAAAAGAAAGAAAGGCCCTCCCTGGAAATTGTATTTTACATTGAACATACATGACAAAACTTGCCAGGTTAAGTGGAAGTTAAACCTCTCTGAACCTCTTTCTGAAGACGCCCACAACTATGTTAGCTAATCTCAGTTACCTGTGCAAGATGGTCTTCCTTTTGCTTGCCCCTCAGGCCCCCGTTTTCAATCGTAGTGTGCTTTGCTGGGGACGTAGCTGGTGACTTGCATTTCACATACAGTTAAAAGTCAAGTAAGGATAAAACTCCTGGTGCTGAGTCTAGTCCTATAGCACTGGCTGACATTCTCCCATCTGTGCAGTTTTGTGCAATGGTCATTCCTTACACATGTCTTAAAGGTGCCTGAGAGCCTAGTTCAGTGTCACCTTGGAACACAGTGCCACCTAGTTCAGTGGCACTTCCTTGGAGACCTAGTTTATTCTCCTCTGTCTCACTACTTTTTATGTTCTAAATGAGAGCAGACTTTGTCTAAGGGCAGCATCTGAACCCAGAGACAGTTTACCAGGGCTTCACCCATCAGACCTTTGTGGTGGCATTCTCCTTCCTGCTGGTGTAGACCACATCGCCGGACCTTGTGGTGGTGAGCCCCGATCCTGGCAGGTAGCTCCTCCGTGGAGGTGGGGGAGGACGAGGCGGGGACTTAGCCCCAAGCTTGTCCAAGTCCTGTTCTGAATTTGGAGAGTCTTCTGGAAAACAGTGTGTCATTGCAAAATCATCTTTCGAGATAACATCCAAGGAAGTCCAATGTATTAAGAGAAACTCGAGGCAATCTGACTTAAAAATTTCTCTATTCTCTCCATAGTGCAACAACTGAAAATACAGGCCCTGAAGCCTGACTGTCTCGAAGTCCCAGAAAGGCCCTGCACAAGTTAATTAACCTCTCTCTGCCTCAGTTTTCCTGTCTCCACCAGGGTGTTGTGAAGATCAAATGGGCTTGATATACATAAAGCACTTAGAAGAGTGCTTGGCTTATAGTAAATGCTATGCAAGTGTTACCTATTATTATTAAACAAATCTCTTGTTACCCCAAAAAGTTGAGTGTTACTTGGAGAGATGAAGGGTCAGAGCTCCCTGCATGGCTTGCAGAGCCTTCATCCCTGAGTCTGGAAAGCAGTGCTGGCAGGAAGGATTCATGTAGAGGACGTTAGAGTAGAATCTGGCCCAGGAAGAGCCAGAGGCAGAAGGGGTCAGAGGACAAGTCAGGGAGAAAGTGGATCTTTTTGGTCACGGTTATGTGGTTAGAAAAGGTTCTCTGCTAAGAAAACGAGGCAGCAAATGCAGAAATGAGAGAGTTATAAATCAGTATTGACACCAAAGGTTGGGAGTCTGCTGAGCTTTCCCCGGAAAAATGTCCCCCAAAAGGCATTTCTCTCTCAAAACGGAAAGAGCTTCACTCCTGCCCTTTACCAACATTCTTCACTTCAGCCTGTTACCAACACTCTATCTAGGAGCTCACAAAAGTGGTAAAACAAGAAATTCGGGATCAGAGCTTCCAGCTGGCCTTTGTCCCAACTCTGGGGACACACAGGCCTGCCTGGCCTCCCAGGAGTGTGTGTGTCTTTTCTGAGCAACTGAAACAGTTGTTTAGAGGAGTTGCTTGAGGACTTCCTGCTG
>NW_006769699.1:463691-466192 GCF_000442215.2 Lipotes vexillifer | reverse complement strand
CCTGCTGAAAGTTGTAACGAAGATTTGGCTAAGTCATCAGGGTGACAAGCCAGTGATTATCTGTAGTGGGCGGTTCCTGTCTTATGCAGAGGGTGCCAGGTTACAGGGCACCAGCACCACTGGGACATGTGTCTTGTCCTAGGCCAGAAGCTTGGCCTCGGGGTGGCTGCCTCTGGGGGCGGGCACAGGCTGATGGGCCCTGGAGGTGGGCTCTGGTCTCCCTCTCATGTGTAATGACAAAGGCTCCCTCTTTGACCAACTTGAGATACACTGGGCTGCAAGTAAAAGAATGCCTTTGTCCATAATTTTAAGATGAGAATAAGGCACACGGTTTGTAATTGGTTGAAGATTTAGCAGGTTGAGTTTTTTTTAACAGCTTTTTTATATTATCATTGACACACTGATGCTTAATTTCCACAGTTTCGGTTAGTTAAATATACCATCTAGTAATTTTGATTTTAAAAAATGCGGTTTCTCCTTGTGATCTAATATCCCTCTGGGAGCTCATAAAACCTGACGTTTTCTACGAAAACCTCTCAATTTAAACGCAGGTCTCATATTCCCCCAGCTGGTGCTGTGAAGGGTCATAAATTCGTAGGAAAGGCAGAAACTGGGGAGCTATGTTTTTCCTTAGTGAGCATTGTTCTAGATTCCTCACACAGAACACAGTTTCCCTACTATGTTTATAACTAAAAAGTAGTAGTCAATAAAACAACAACAACAACAAAAACTAGTAGGGGGGGCTCTAGGGACACCTGGGGCTTGTTTTTCCAATTAACTTTTTTTCTTTTAATTTATAAGGTTTTTAGGAAGTGAGAGATTGTGCCTATGTGGGTGGCACCACACTGACCCGAGGGTGAGCAGTCCACAAAGCTCTGGTAGCGCCTTACCTGAAGGTTCTAGCTTTTCCACTGGAGCATCGCCCTTTGGCTGTGGGCCCGAGGCTGGCGGCATCTCCAGGTTTGGAATTGACTTCATAATATTGGCCTGGGCTTCTTCTAGGAGCTTCTCAAACTCTTTTCCGTTATAGTGGTCCAGATTTTGCCTTTTCTCTTCCCATTTCCTTTCTGCTTTCTGAAGGACAACAGCAAGTAAAGAAAGTTTTGAGATTTCATGTCGGGGTGGGAGGAAGTATAACACAGTTAAAGTGTTGGTAAAGTGATGCTCTGGTTTCTGTGTCCAGGGACACTTCTGCACATCAGACAAACCTGACCCTTGTGCTGTCTGCTACATGTTTTTAAACAGGCTGCCACTGAAGCCCAAGTGGTATTCATTCACAGAGAAGCAAGCTCAGAAACCCAACCATTCATTCATTAAATTATTACTGAGCACTTACTACATACTCTGCCAACAATCATGGCAGGGACACAGGGATACATGCATTCAAAGGCATGTATCCCATAACTAAGGTTTTGTTTTTCTACACTGAGTTCTTGTTGTAGAGGAGATGTTCAAAGAAACAGAAACAAACACCAAAACGCTCACTAATCCTATGTCTTAGTTCCACTGCTGCCAAAGAATTGCTATATGATCTTCTGGGTCACATTCTCCTGTTTACAAAATGAGGGGCTATTGAGATATCTCTAAGCTCCATCAGGTTCTACAGGAGGGAGAAATATATAAAATGCATTTTAAAATATCTGTGCATTTTTTTTAAAGAGCATTTTCCTGTTATTTTGAGATGCCACATTAATCATTCCAGGAGGACAGAGTGGAAATGAGCACCAGGATTAGTGGAAGCCCATGATGTCAGAGTTGGAGAAGACCCAGGAGATCACGGAATCGATCTATTTTACACGTGAGAACACTGGGGCCCAGTGAGACGGAGGATCTGCCCGAGATTCACTCTCTATGAGTAACAGCCACCACTGTCACCATCCTTATCCTCCTCTAGTTTTCCTTCGTAGCATTTATTATCACCAGAGCCTGGGCTCGGTCCCTTCTGTTCACTGCCAACCCCAGAGCCTATGAAGGCCTGGCACATACTAGGATTCAGTAACATCTTTTGAGTGAATGAAGCTCCGTAGCAGAGCTGTCAGGAAGGCTCAGGCCTCCTTATTGTGGATCAGAGCATTTCAGAGATGACTTGTAAGTGTGCCGTCAAAACTTACTTAAAATATACACGTAACAATGGTAACTATGCCTAGTGGGTTCTCAATAGACATTTTTAAATAAAAGCATCATCCCACTGACATCCTTTAAATGTAGACATGTTTGAAGCGGCAGATCCACTAATTTTCAGGAGGTAATGTGTTTTTGGTCCCCTCCCTGACTCTGATAGGCAGGATCATCATCAGCCAATCACACTCCACCCCATCTTAAGCATTTTGTAAGCAGCTAACTTGGATTAGGGGGCACAGCCACTGACTCTGGAGCAGAGGGGAGCTACCTAGTGTTCAGAGGCCTGGTGGCCATGACTGTGGCCTTAGTGGTTTTAAGAGGTCCATCTCCTCCTGAAACCAGAGTTATCCACTGAAGACTTGCAAGAGAGGCAGGAATGC
>NW_006769699.1:462388-463605 GCF_000442215.2 Lipotes vexillifer | reverse complement strand
CAGGAATGCTTAGGACCAGGCGGCTAAGGACATAGTAATGAGTGGAGGAAACATTTCAGGGAAGAGGAAGGAGAGAGCCAGGGAAACGCAATGTGCTGCTTGAGCACCTACACCAGCTCTTGATGAAAAGAATATTTAAGAACACAGCAAGTTTTCTCTCTATATTGTGTGACCTTGAGACCTTCTTTCTCCTTCCTTCTGAGACTTCTGTAACAACTTCCTATCCTGCACCCTTAATTCGAGACACCCCCCCACCTTAATCTATTCTGCATATTGTTTCCAGATTAATTTTCTGAAGACGCCGTTTTTTATCACTGGTCCAAGCTACAGCATTTCTCTGATACCCATGAAATGAGCCTTGGCCCCATGGGAATGGTGAGTAAGCTGCCCCAAACCAGCTTCCAGCCTGTTTTGCCAGCCTTATCTCCTCTTTCTTGTTCCACTTAAACTGGTTTATCCAAGGTCCAGCCTTTGCCCCAGCATCCCTCTATCCTAGAATGTTCTTACCACCCTCTACTTACCCAGATTCGACTTCATTTTCAAGGTCACTGGCAAACCCTCCCCAGCTCACACTGGCTCGGGAGGGCTGACTGTCACCCTCTTCCCACCAGCATGGTCACCGATGTCAGCAATGGTGGGAGTCTTTGTGCCACAGAAACTGGCAGGTACTACAAATCAGGCTTCTCCCATCAGAATGCCGGTTGTTAAACACTTAACAGCACACCACTGCCTCACCTTCCTACAGGTTGGGTGCCTGAGCCTTGTCTGAAATCTGATGGCCTCTCTCTCAATCTGGCCATTGGAACCCACTTACAGTTAAAAAAAAAATCGATATGTGTATAAAATAGGAAGTTATATATATTTTTGAAAAAAATATAAAATTACATATATTTTTGATAAAATATATGTTCGATAAAATATATCTTTGATACATATATGCATTATCTCCACAACCAGACTGTACACTCTTGGAAGGAAAGGACCACATCCTTTCCTCCTTTATGGAATTACGAAAAATGGAAATAGGACTCTACCTCGATAGACACTGCCCTGTTCTTGGCACTCACACTGTGGATTTCGTCCATGAACAGGCTCTGCACGGAGGAACCATTCCCGGGCATCTGCGGGGACTGCAGAGCTGAGGTCACCTCCTGTGTGACAGCGGGAGGGCTGGCCGGGTGAGGCCCGGGCCCGCCTGGCAAGTGCTGGGCAGGGTT